>NC_048219.1:74227171-74286171 GCF_002007445.2 Ailuropoda melanoleuca | reverse complement strand
TGGGGGGGGGGGGGTACTGCATTACCTAGGAAGGGTAGATCACTGTCCTTTCAAAGCCCCTCCAACTCGGAGTGGCTGAGGCTGCTTTATTGGTGAGTCCTGTTAAGAGGTCAGAAACTTCCCTCCTCCACCCAGCCTCTACTCCTATGTTGGTTGATCTACTTGGGCATAAATATTAGGGCTCTCATTGTCACCCTAGTTCACTTGTGGGACAGATTTTTAGGGCCAGGAAAGGCAAGCTGAGAATAACAGAGGCTGCCGCCCCTGCCCAGTATTCAGGTCAGTTGCTCAGGGAAACAGACTGTCCATTAAAATAGGGAGCTCCAAAGCTTTCACCAAAGAAATCAATTTTATTTAAAACATGGTGTGAGTCATTTCAACACCAAAAGAACCCTCTCAAAAACAATGGAGATTTAGGTGATAAACAATGAAGAGGACACTGCGAGCTCTTTGAAATCACCAGGCTAAACTTTTTTTTTTTTTTTTTTTAACCAGAGCTAGTTTACCAGAAACAAGCAGGGAAATAGCCAAGAAAAACCTTCCCAGAGTCAGAACAAACCTCCAAGAGAGTCTTTAACAACTATCCCTACCCATATTAATTGGACCAGACTGTGGACTAATTTATGCCTGAGGATACTGTCAAGAACAATAGAGACATCGGGCCATAATTAGTGGAGTCTTAAGAGCTGGGTGTGATACCAGTAGAGGCAGATACTCGTTGGAGGGGTGAGGGGAAGAGACAGTCTTGCTTTACAGAACAACTGCCGTCTCTGGGTGATCGTGCGCACCCAGGGCTGTACCTTAGGGGGAGCAAATGAGAAGCCTCACCAGCAGGCATTGTAGACTTCACTAAAATATTCTAGCCAAGTCACTAAATAAACAAACAAGCAAACAACAGTAAAAACAAACCTTGAAAAGGGAAGTGGAAATCAATAGCCAGAGTTGGTAAAATATATTACCTAAAATGTCCAGTTTCAACAAAAGTTGATGAGACATGCCCAGAACGAATAGGACCTATATGTAGGAAAAGAAAGCAGACAACAGAGAAAGCAGGCAACAGAGATTGCCTGTAAGAGGGGCCAGGGGTCATAGTTAGACAAATGGTAATCTTTCTGGAAAGAATTGAGTGCAGCCTGGGTGGAATGGAAAGGCTCTCCAGCGGTGTGGGGCCTCAGGTCCCTGTTCAAAGTCCACTGGCAAGGGACCAGAGTGACATGCTGCAGGGAGGAAGGAACTCCAGTGTGTACCGTAAACCCTTAACCTTTTATAAAACACTTTTTTAATCCTTTGTCTTTCAGATGTGTTAACATGTATATATTTATCATATAAAGCTATAAAAATAATGGAACAATAAAATGGATTTGTGTATGAAAAGTTCATTTTAGTCCAACCTCAAAAAGAGTCTTTTCTCTAAATGCTAAATGAGAGGCACCTGGGTGGCTCAGTGGGTTAAGTGTCTGCCTTTGGCTTGGGTCATGATCCCAAAGTCCTTGGATTGAGTGCCACATTTGGATGCCTGCTCCATGGGGAGTCTGCTTGTCCCTCTCCCTCTGCTTCTGCCCCTACCCCTGCTCATGCTCTCTCGCTCTCACCTGCTCTTTCTCCCTCTCAAATAAATAAATAAAATCTTTAAAAAAAGATGCTAAATGAAATACAAAATAGGCACATTATGGATTGGATTGAATTTAATGATTCAAGAAAACATTACTTTAAATTCTTATATTTTATTATTATATGTTGAAGCCCAGACACTCTCCTCTAGTTATATCAAGAATATAAAACACATTTTAAAAGGTAATTTACCACTTAAACTGATGTTTCTTTCTTTCTACCAAGAGATTTTTTTTAATCAATTTTCCTCAGACTGCTGTCTTAGATATTTATAGAGATGTCTCAATCATATATTTGATGGATTTCTTTTAATCTGTTAATTGTGAGAAGAGAACATATTTAATAAAAGAAATGGTCTGAAGCTATTCATAGTGTCCATTGCATCACAAAAAACTCTAGTATATGATTTGACAGTTTGTGATGGGACTACCAAATGGGAATTAATAAATTGATACAGAAGTTCCAAGAACACTAATTAAAAGATAGTTCTTAATTTTTCCACAAGTGACCAAATTAAAAATTAAATAGAACTACAAAGGCCGTTCACTGAGGAATGGAGATTGTGAATTCTGAGATGATCTCACATGTAGCTGCAGCAGACAGAGCATATAAGAGACTCTTAATGCTACTTGCCCACGTGTAAAAGTTCCTATGCACTCAGGTTGGAGAAAACAGAAATCATAGCAACTCTGATAAACATGTTTGAAAATTCTTTCACAGAAGAATTATAGCCTCATTAGAAATACTCTGTATTAATTCAAAGAATCATATAGATTACCTCTGAATTTAAAAAGGAAAAATTTCAAGCAAGATGCAATTGTGTTTTAAGTACCTCTCTCTCTCTCTTTTTAATCATGGAGATCTATACTACAAAGGTTAAAGATTTTAAATATTTAGCAAAATGTACCTTTTAACCTTCTCTCTCTCAGAAGGCAATCGAAACTCTATTCAATTCATTAAATTAATCCTTGGTGGCCACAGCAGAATAAAAATTTCATTTCTTTAGCATGCAAATGATGCTATTAATGTGCGGAAATATACAGCACAAAAGTCATTTACTTGTCTAAGTGAGTTTTGTTCTGAAACCTGCAATGTATTTCACATACAAGCAATAAAGATTAAAAGCAATATGAAATTTAATCTGACAATGAGCGCAAAACATTAGTTTTGTTTTTATGGATAAAAATTTGTTTTAAAAATTGTTTTGGAAATGTGGGGTTCGTCTTTTGGCATAAAATTGGTCTAGGCTACATTCTTTGAGCATCTTGGAAGTTTAATGGACTTGAAATCTTGAAGATTAGACCTTTCAATAATCTTTGGAATATGATATTTTTATCTATCCATAGATAAGTCATGAACATATACTTAGCTCTTGAAAGTGTGTGATTTTTAAAAATAAACTTAATTTTATAACACAGATATACAGAATTATTGCAAAAAAAACTAACTAAAAGGGTTCTCATGTACGCTATACTTTCCCCTTTTACTAACAACTTGGATTAAGTGTGGTATATTTGTCACAATTAATAAACTGATGTTGATACACCATTACTATTATATTTTTTATAATACTCTTTTATTATGTTATGTTAGTCACCATACAGTATATCCTTAGTTTTTGATGTAAAGTTCCATGATTCATTATTTGCATATAACACCCAGAGCACCATGCAATATGTACCTGATTAACTCAAGTCCGTACTTTATAAATTTTCTTGCTCAAATTGTTCCAGCTTTGATCATTGGGAGCTGGTTTAGTTGGCTCTTGGGCCCTATAATTTTTTTTTTTCTTGTTTGAGCATTTATTTTCTGGCTCTACAAGATACTCTAGGTTTGTCTTGTATATGTCCTGCCTCATTCCTAGAATCAACCGTTCCTCAAAAAACTCTGGTTCCTTTTGTTGCAGAATGGTGTGAAAAACCAAGATATACACACTAGGTGTGTTCATTACTGCTAGGCTATTGTTTCTAGGCCCTCTAAGCTGACAGACTAACTAGATGGTTGTATGTATACTAACCCATGCATACATGTGTATCTGCAAATATACACACCTCTATCTATATTAAACCAAAAATGAGGTCATGAGAGTCTGTAACTCCAATCTACCAAATGGGTCATTCTAACCTCCTCCCCTTGCTTTTCTTCCCACTCTAATAGTGAGAGCCTGCTATCCATTTACTTTAACTGTTCCATGTAGCCATATATAGGGCTCTCAAAATTGCTCACCCATGTGCCAGTGGGAAACCCCTTAACCAAATATAGAATAGTGCTAGGTACAGTTAATTTCACCTTTCGTCTTCTATATTCTATTCATTTCCAAAGTTATTAGGTTAGTATCCGTGTCCACAAACCCTTCAGTAAGGTTGTTACTTTAAATTAGAAACACATTCAAGGAATATTAATGTATCTGAAATATGGCAGGAATTTAATAAAGATGAAGTTTAAAAAATATATTCCAGTTTCCTCAAACCCTTGTTTCTGGAAGTGGCTTATCTTAATCAGAGCAAAACTAGTCCATGTCTTTGGTTTCCTTTGGCTCATTCCCTTCTAAGATTGAATTAGAAAGGTTAGTAATGGGAATCCAAATGGGTGACTTCAATAACCGAATACTCTCATAAACTCTCAGATTATGCAAAATAATCATGAAGAAATACTCAATGCTTTACCTACAAAACAAGGAGATGTCAAGTTCTTGTGCACCCCATCGAAGGTGTCCTACAATATGCCGTCATCCACTTACTACTTGAGGAACATCTGTGACTCATTTCTCAAGGTGAACATTCAACATCACACCAGCTGACGTGTGTGAACAAGCTGACACCCTCCTCTCATTTTGGGAAGCTCTCTGCAGAACAGATACTTACTTTCAAAGTGTAGATCATTTACATATTAACTCACCTAGAGGCTAGAAGATCATCCGTTAGCTCAGAGCTCTGTGGTACGCACAGGAAATAGCGAGACGAGCGTTCAATCCCACCTTTACTGAGAAAGACGGGGAAGGAAACAGTTACAGGAATCAGATAAATATTATGACAGAGGGTAATATAAAGTCTTCCCCCACCTCTAGGATTGAAATAATTTGATCATTTCTCTCTGCTTCTACTAACTTTATTTTACTGGTTTTGTTTTGTATTATGATACGTTGTTTTCATCATCTCAGTGCCGCGGCATTCATGAAGAGGTCTTATTCTTCGCTTTGTTTCCACAGCATCTAGCATAAGGCTTCGACCAGATTTTTAGCTATTCCAAAACGTTTGCAGGGGAAACCTGTAATACTTTGCTAATATATAAATGACACCTCTCATCAAACTACCCTTTTTATCATGGAGGATGTGAAAATGTTTTGGAAGCCTTTACATTTAGGACTACTTGAAATAGCTTGTTGGTAGGTATTTTACATTTAGAGTCACATAACTCCTTTTAATTAAAGGCTATGGTTTATCATGGCAGCATCATTAAACCTTCAGTAAAGCAAGACACTGAAACTGTGGAAGAATAGCTCAAACGTAGAATGTTCCTAAGGATAATTATAAAATGTAAATATGCTTGGTAAATATTTATCATGCTTTTAAGTTTTAATATACCTGAAAACAGAAAAAAAAAGTCCAATCTGAAATGAATGGTAAGAAAATTAAGAAAAAAATTAAGTCCCCTGGTTAGAAGTGAGTAAATATTATTAATATAAATTATGATAATGGGTTGAATATTTAAATAATTATTTCAAAGCATTTATTTAATTACTGATTTTAAGGCACCATTAACATTACTAGGTACCGACCAATGAAAGCTATAAAATAATAAGTTTACTAGATATATTTCATCTGTCTCACTTTTCCTTTCAAAAGAAGTAAAGCCCAATTGTGGTTGGTTAAGGTAAGTAAATTCCTGCTGAACGTTGAATATGCCTACACAGATTAGCTGTTGCTATGAGATAATATTCAGCAAAGGTTACAAGGAACCAATCAGATATTCTATCTTCATGAATAATGACTGAGCAGAATAAACAGATGTTTACAATCTGAACGGATCTATGCATGCAATATTTTTGTAGAATGGAAAAGGTAGCCTCATTTTTCGTTCATTTAAGCACTTAGCGTATATATTCGTTCATTTAAGGCACAATGTCTCGCAAGAATAGGTAGCGAATGATGTTACCTCATCCTCTCTTTCTTGCTCTCCTTTCCTCCTTTCACTTCCTTTGTTCAGAAAATGTGCAATGTAATGTTTTCCCTAGAATTTTATCTGGACATTTGTTTTCTCTTTCCTTTCAACGTTGATGGTTCAAAGAACCTTGTGTAGTACATATTTTGAGCTTCACCTAGAAACACTGCCCCCGGGCCGAGGCGCTCAGATCCCAGGTTGGCAGGCTGCTCAGTTACCCCTCCAGTTGCCCTCAGTTAAAGGCACAACCCTTCCTTTGAAGCAGCCTGCATCCAATGTCTAGTTGATGGACAGAGAGGAGGCCTGGCCTCTGTGCCTCAATTTGGGAAAACTCTGAAGTCGTATCTCCACTCCTGAGCTCTCTGGGGACTTGTCTGAGGCTCTGAGGCCTCCACTCTAACTACATTCAACTCTCCCTTCTGCCAGTCCTGCTCTCTTCATTTCCTTCTGGGTGTGGTTCCCAAATGCCCTTCCCTCCATACGGTCCCTTGCATACCCATCTCCTTCTCAGTTTTTGTAGATAGTAAACTTAACCTAGGAGACTTAGTACTGGAAGTGACCTAGAAAGCAGGATCTAAAATGGGGTTTTGGAACTGTACCATCTGTTGGCCAACTGGCAGGGAATACAGCTCCTAGCATGTTGTGGGGGTGTAGCTGTGAAGAATTTTACAGGTGGTGAACTGGGTAGAAAGGAATTCATTAATGCTTGTAATGTCTCAAACTTTTGAGAGGTAGAAGGAAATTAATAATTCTGAAGACCATCAGATCAAACGGCTGTTTCTGGATAATATTGATATGTCAGATAAAAACAGGCTGGAAGTGATTAATGAGTAAATTGATAAGTAAATTAAAGTAATTGAAGGTAAAATGTGACCGTTAGATAGTTTCCTTGGCAGCATATGAAGACGCTCATCTCTGGCAGCCAAAGGGCAGAGGGTGAGACCCAAGACTTGATCAGAAAGGTAGCAGAGCTCCAGAGAAGATAAAATTCTCAATCATAAGATGTTTCCTGCAAAGTCAGAGCTCTGACTGAGAAGGAATAGGACCCTGAAACTTGGATAGAGATAGCCGATATGATGTTCTTAAGACCTTGGAACCCACACTTCTCGGGGCTTTCAGAAATGGAAAACCGCTCCCTGACAAAGTCTAGCAAACCCCCTTGCTCGAGGATGATACAGAGACTTCTGCCTCACAAGACAACATAAGCGTTGTTCTGAGCCTGCTAATGGGGGGAAGGGGCTAGATGCAGATGGGACAGCAGCATCCAGCCACATGTACAGGAAACAGTTGTGACAGATTATATGGAACTTGACCTTGACATTGCTGGATCAAAGGGGGTGGGATATTAAGTTTGATAAGGGAAAGTTTACTGATATGGCAATCCTTTTCTAAGATAAATTTTAATACCCAGCACAAGACCTCTAGTGCCATCGTGCTGTGAGGAGGCTTCTTGGAACTGGGGGAAGTGATGGCCTATATTATAATAAATAGAAATGCACATGTCAGATGGTAGAGGAAGGGGTCAAAATGACAAGAAAAATGGGCATTCTAAATAAACTCTATAAGCCCAGAAAACTCAGCAGCCGACCACGATCCATAGGAAGTCTGAAGGGCATGCCGTTTACCAAAGTGCTAGGGAATATGCTGATTAGAATGGTCCTAGCATCATTGAGAAGCTCAGTGGCAGCCTGGGGCTAAGGTTAAGAGATGCTGTTACAGGACTGGGTTCCGCAGTAGCAGTGGGTATGATCGGAACCCAGAATAAGAGAAGGCAGCACCAACCACCAGAAGCAATGTGAGTACAATTACCCTAATACGTGGCAAGACTGGAATGTCAGCCGGGGGTCCTGGCCTACACGGCTCTAGGAAGATGGTTAATAGACACCACTTTGATGGAGACAAGATGAGAGTCACTAAGAGTGTTGCCTAATTTACACCATTGAAATGAATTAGGTGCGTGATGTGAGGAGCGCTGGGTATTATACGCCACTGATGGATTATGGAACTCTACATCTGAAACTAATGCTGTACTATAGGTTGGCTCATTGAATTCAAATTTAAAAAAATGAGTTAGAATGTATAACCGGGAGGCAGAAGGCAATCATCCCAATAAAAGTTTATGTTCGTTGTTTAGTTCTCCGATCTGGAGCACACTGACTGGAGAATATGAGGCCTCAGGAGGAAAGATCCTGATATTCCACGGTATGTACGTGTGATCATGATTCCCCCGACCTTCCCCAAAGGAAATTATGGTTACTTGCTCAGGTGAGCTTATGCTGGACAGAAGGGAATGGTGAGACATTTACAGAACTACTGGGCATAAGTCCGAGTCGACACTGACCCCTGGATCCAAAGTGTCATCATGGCACCCCTGCTGGAAAGATGATAGGTTCAACTGTGGCTGCCAAGGCAGAAAATGTAGTTCATTTCACTACCTCTCTTCTTGTACATTTCCTTTGTTAACAAGGCAAACTAGCGCTCTCCCAAACTTTACGTTCGTGGGGAGTGAGCGGTGCAGGAGCACGAGGAGGACTGTAGTGGGTGTTGTGCTGCTCTGCCTGGGTCCGCGGTCCAGTACAGAGACTCACTCCTCCAGGTTCTGGGGTCATGAGGTGCCGACAACTTACATCTGTATCTCTCCCCAGCGCTTGACCTTGGCTTAAGGACACTGTGCTCCCCATGGTCTATTTGCTCTCGTTTCTTTCCTAAAGCCAGCTGGTCGATGTGCCAGTTTAGAGCTTGAGGGATCCATAGTCCCCACCAGATACTGGCTGTTCCAACACGTGCTGCTGGTGCTGTGACATGAGACAGAGGCGCTGGGGAAGCCAGCAAAATCAAACCATCCAAAGAGAGGCTTTTGTTTAATTCATCCGGGGCTGCCATCGATGCTGAACTAACTGTGGGGCTGTCCGGGGTCTTGCCAGGCGCCAGAGCTGTACCCCCCACACATTCCCTTGAGGTTGGGAGGCCACCTGATGATGGGTGCTCGAGAGACTTCGTGAGCCTCTGTGCTTTGTCTCATGACACCAGTGTCTCAGTTCACACACACACACACACGTACACACACACGCAAGCATATTCACACATACCACTCACACAGCTATGTTTCACCTGTAGAGTTACATGGTGAGTTTGGAACTGGGTCGGATCATCTGTCTGGGCTCCTCTCTCTAAAAAGGAAGAAGTTAGGATCCCAATTATTTTCTTCCCAGTCAAGTGTTCATGCCTTGTGCTAATTGTCTTACAGACAATTGAAAATTGCCCAGAAAATTGAATTCTACATACCACGAAAATTTGCGGTGAAGCAATCTCTGTTAAAAAACAAAAACACAAAAAACCTGTTAAAAGCTTTCTCTAAAGCAAGGGGTAATCACTGTCTCGTATTTGTTATGTAAGAGGGCACATGAGAGATTCTTTCCAGAGCAAAAACAATAATATCAAGGAGACTTATCTTTGTGTTAGATCTAGGGTCTGGTAGCTTTAAATACCAGGTTTTTGCTAATAACACTAATAAAATGTTTAACATACTATCTTAGCAAACATTCTTTAACATGAATATTAACTTTCTTGGTAAGAAAGGAAAGACAAACTAGACATAAGTGTGGGAAAGTAGATTAATCGTTATTATGTGATACTGTCTAATTAATCAATTTGAAAGGATAACCCAGTGGAATAATTTGTTTCATTAACTATTTCATTTTTGAATACATTTTTCAGTTTAATTTTCACCTGTTTGCCATAAACTTGATATATATTTTTAAGAAATATATATATATATATATATATATATATGTAAATTTTAAACAGACTATAGTAGAGGCCAAGTAAAGTTTTGCAGTGAAACGAAATGTTAGAACTTTGGCTCTAACACCGAGCAAGGAGTGAAGTCAAAGTTTAAAGAAAGCAGTTTCCCTTGAAATACACTGATTGGTTGTCTGCGTTTGATAAATATATTTTTATAATTGCTCAAATCATGTTTCAAACTGTCTCTGTGAATATATCCTCCCTGGAATATTTTAAATCTTTCAATGCGTTTATTAGGAGCATGCATTATAAAGTACGAAATGATTATTTAATGAACTTTCTCTTCTGCCTCAGCTCCTACTATGACGCATCCGCCCACAAAGCTACATTGAAGCGAAAGCAATGTGTCATAAATAGAACATTCCTAAAGACTATAATATAGTATCATTTTAAAACTTTAAATTGCTAGCAGGTGATGAATGAGGTTCTAGACCTAAAAAAACACAAAACAAAACAAAACAAAAAACAACAAAAAAACAAAAAACAAAAAAACCAAAGGCTTCTACTGCTGTTTTATTGGATGTCAGCGTGCAGCCTCTCTGTGCACTAGCGTGCTGCAAAAGGAGAGTCCCAGGCTGCTGCACACAGCAGTGTGTGTAAGATGAGAGGTGTGAGGAGGCCCATAACTTCTGCATGGATGGAGGTGATGGTTTTTTGTTCATACACAGAATGGAAATTCCTGATGAAAGAACGGGGACTATAACATCTTCCAATCACTGCAATGAAATTCAGAAATCACTGTTTTGAGACATGTTAAAAAACAAAGACGCATTAAAGAAAGGCAGAAAAGTATTGCACCATGAAAAGAGAAATAACATTTATTAGTAGTGATTAGTGGCCTGTGTTTGCAGGACGTATTAGAAGAACAAAAGATCTTCTCGATGACGTAGCTGAAGCTGTTGACGATTGTCTTTACCTCTACACAACTTTTTGCTGGGGTGAGGATTTCCAGGAGTCAAAATAAACACACGGAGGTGACTCGGAAGGTTGCCATTGGAGTGCACCCAAAGGCCACATTGAGGTGGTTTAATGGACTCGAAGTAGGAAAAGAGAAGAAAATGGCAAGAAGCATATTCCCCGGAATGCTTGATAAGATGTATTGTTAATGGCAGTGCTGATAGCTTGCTTTAAATATTTCCCTCTCTGTTTTTGTTGCTTTCCTAGGAGGATTATTCATCACCATGGAACTGGGGGTGGGTTTGAGGATAGAAAGGACATACAGAATGAATAATCCACTGAATCCTGCTAAAACTTTGGTACTCCTCTCTACATATTTTTTTTTCTCAAACAAAACAAAAACCTAATACTTCAGGTTTACATAAGAGTGTCAAAGCCAAACAGTGAACAAAACCCATATTAGTTCAGAATAATTAATGATTTTTCACTGTAATCACTTTGGCCCCATCTTTTAAAAAAACACATTTTTATACATTAAGGACTTAGAACCCAAGATACAAATTCAGACTAGAACGGTACTCACTAATAAGAGAAATGCATTTCTGCAATGGTACTGGATCCTTGCTGACCTTCTTACCCGGACTGTTGGAAAATCAGAAGTAGAGTAGGAAGAAAATAGCTATTGAAATAAAATTGCAAATTTCTCTCTTATTACGATATGAAGTATGAAGTCACTGTGGTTCAGAATTGTCTCTTAATTTCAACAAACAAATATTAGACGTTTGCTACTTGCCAAGCACTGTGCTAGTTGTCCTGGATAAAAATGTAAACACGACACTATTTTTCTGCCCTCGACCTGCCTCTGGTGCTGCTGTCAAGTCAGAGACTGGTAAGACAGTTCCCGAAACAATGTCTGGTGTCTGTGTCGTGTGGGTCACGTAGTGACCTAACGTGGCTACAGAGATGGAGCCAAAGAAAGCTGTAATTTTTTTAAGCCACGGTGCTTGAAAATCATGAGTATGTAGTCTGGGAGGGAAGGGACGCTGTCAATCATGAGCTTGAAGATCAGGCAGAAAGAGACGACAGAAATGAGCAGGGCTGCCGACTTGCATCTGGTTTCTAGAACACGGTTTCATTATTTGAATGGGAGTGAACCCTAAGATTTTTGGAAATACCCCTATGGTAAAGCTATACTCACCCCACAACAAAACCATAAACGCTTTTTGAATTATCTGATACTTTGTATTATTCACGCGTCAGGTCGTCTCCATTAAAATAAAGACCTCGTGTTGAATAGCGGGGCACTTGCTTCCCATTTCCCCTCTGCCAGTGTGATCAAAAGGTGAACACAGATTACTGAGCCCCAGGCAACATCTTGCACAGGATCTCGAGCATTTAGTAGGGAATTATTTTGCAGTTAATGAACTACTGAAAACATTTCTAGCCAAGCAAAATATTTTATCAAATTCATTTTCTACTTTTAAAATATATGCTCATTGTTTTTGGCACATGAGGGAAATGCCAATTAAAAAAAAAGTCATTTAAAGTTAAAAATGATTTCTGATCAAATGTGGTTGGAGGGGAGAGGCAAGGTAAAAAGTGAAGTATTACAACAGCGCTGTCCTGACCAGAATCACGGGCACAGATTCCTCACGCTAAACCCTCTCAAGAGCCCGCATACGCAGGTGGCTTTGAATTTTGCTTAGAAAGTATGAGCGTATGTTTTTAAGAAACCAAACACTGATAATATTCACTGGAGAGAGTAATGAAAAAGGGAGTAACTTGTCATTCCCTTTTCTCCAAATGGAAATACTTTTGCTGTTTCCGTTGTAAAAGTACTTCATGCTAATTGCAAAAATCTAAACAAGTAAGAGAAAACTGGCTTCCGTGAATTCCGCTAAGGACTGGGTGGGTGTAATTCACTCTGCTATAGCCACCCTGGCTTCCTGCTCCTTCCAGAATATTCTGGGGGCTCCCCAACCTCAAGCTTTGCATTTGCCATTCCCTCTGCTTGCGATTCTGTTCCCCAGATATTTGCGTTGCTTGATCTCTACTCCCTCATTTCTTACAGTTTTCTTCTGAAGCCCTTAGAGAGGCCTGCCACAGCCAAAGCGCTCTTATTAAAATATCAGTTCCCACCCTTGACTCTCTATTCTTACCCCCGTGCATTTTCTTCACAGCGCTATTTTCCACTAAGAGGGCATACATAACCCGCCCAAGTTCACCGCTAGAAGTGGCCAACTCAGGATTCACTCAGGCTCTCTGGCTGCAGGCCTGGGTGCTTGCAATCGCGTCACAATGCTGCCCTTGTGGACTAGACGCTTCATATATTTCTGGGGTGAATTCAATATATTTCCCGGTACATTTCTATGTACATCTACTTTCATTCATAGATGGAAGCATATGAAATGTACTCATCTCTTAAAATATATCAAAAGTTAAATTTCTATGCTTCTATGTGGCTTGCTCTCTCTATATATCTAAATCTATATCTATCCATACATAATTATTTTATTCAATCCATTATTGCCGGATACATAAGTGGTATTCACAGGTTCATAACTGTCATTACTGTAAGACTGTTTTGAATATTTATCTGATTATTTTAGAGTAAATTTCTGCAAATAAGATTAGCAGGTGAGAGGACAGTCACATTTTGAAGGCATTTAAATCATTTTATAGATTTTTGTTAAAAAATTCTGCACTGACTTAAACATCCATCCATCCAAGAGGGCTTCATATATCCTGCCCCTCTCCTGCATCCTGCCCCCCTCGGCTAGTATTTGCCAGTTATCCGTAGGCAGCGGGACAGTCGGCTCTGTGTTCCCGCCCTGAGGCTGCCTGAGTCAAATTCCAGTCTTGTCATACCTTGGCTTTCTTAGCCATAGAATTTTAGACAAGCTATTTAAACTCTTTTTCTCCTACTTTGTGTTTTAAAACACTATATGTAAATATAATTAATACTTTAATGTACATGTTACATGTTTTTGTCCCTTTGATTTCTTGTTGTCTTTTATCTTCGTTTATTTTAATCATACACCTTACATTTTCTTTTTTAGTGGGGGCGTTGTTTTTGAAATATTGTCCTACTTCTAACATGGTCACGTTAATTAAACATCAAGATTTCTGTCTAAATATGAAAAGGATAATCCATAAGGGTAGAGGCTCTTCCTTATTGTATTTTCCCCTGCCTGTTTGGACTAGTCTTATGTTTGGAAACCTAGCCTCTACTCATGACCGTATTCTAGGACAATGTTCAAAAAATTACCAGAGAAGGGCTTGCTCCTTATGAGAAAATGAAATACAAAACAAAAGTATAAAATAAGGAGAAGTTCTCATCTTTCACTAATTCTAAGATTAATTGCTATTAACAATTTCTTCGTATCCTCTGCACTTCCTCTGACATACAAATTCTATCCCTTGTTCTGCAACGTGCTCCTCGTTGACGATATGTAATAGAATCCTTCTGTACCTGTACATTGGCAAATCATGTATTCTTTTAATTGCCTATATAGTTTCCCATAATTTGAAAATATGAAAATGCATTTAACTCATCTTAAGTGGTAAACCTTTAGGCTGACTCTAGTTTTCGCTGCCGTACATGTTTCAGCATATGTCTTTGCACATTGGTGCCAATATTTATGGAGGATAGATACCAGGATGATCAACCAATCACTCCAAGGAATATGCACATTTAACAGTTTTGAAGACACTGTCAAATTGCCCCCAGTTTGCACTTCCATCCATAGTTAAAAGCCTATCCATTTTCCACTCTTCAACAAATGTTCAGTATTTACCATCTGCTTTTCAATCTAATGTAAGTAACTTATTTTTTTATCCCAAATATAATTTGAATTTCTTTTTATTCTTTGATGTCCCAGATTACATGAAGACCTATCCTAGACTTGTCTCTAAGGAAACATTTTCTATATTAAGTATTTTATGTTTTCTCTTCTTCCATTATTTCTATTCTGTATTTGTAGGATACTTGAACTGTTTGTGAAATTTCTATTAAATACATATTGGATCTTTCTAATCTATGCTCCATATCTTTTAAAGCTTCTTTATATAAAAAAATGAAAATAAAGTTTCTTTATATTTTTACATTATTTTTTTATTCTGCCCTATACTGTGGAAAAAAATAAGTTTATCTTCCAGATTACAAATTCCATTTTACCTGTGATTTTTCCTTCAACTCATTCTTTATGTAGAGATTTGAAATTATTTTAGTAATCAGGTTTTTAATTTCTGAGAACTAAAATCAACGTCTTTCCATGTATTAGTTGCTGCTAGTTCTACCATTTCAACCTTTTCCTCTTTGCCAACAGAATATGGAATGGTAATGTGCTCAGCTAAAAAAAAGAGAAAGAAAAGAAGGAAGGAAGGAAGAAAGGGAGGAGGGAAGGAGGGAAGGGAGAGGGAAGGGAAGAAGGAAGGAAGGGAGGAGGGAAGTAAGGAAGGAGGGAAGGAAGGAAAAAAGGAAAGACAAGAAAAAGAAAAAGAAAAAGAAAAAGAACATTTTCCAGCCTCCTTTGCAGCAACATGTGGTGTTCTGGTAAATGTTCAACGACTAATTCTCTGGAAGGAAAAAGCACAAGCGTTGCAGCGTTCGCTGATTCCACGGTGGAGATACTCCAAGCCGCAGTGACCTGAGGAACTCCTTAATTCTCTCTCTGGCTGCAAAGCCTGTTCGTAAACCCTATCAAGGAACATGTTTACATTATTTCAAGACTTAATTCTACCATGTTCACTGAGAACAGACGTCACAGCCAGGCCCATGAAATGCTTGTCTGGAATGAACAACCCGCTTACTACTCCTTGGCTTACTCACTTCCTCCAGCAGTGATGAATCTAGACCCTGGGTCCGAGTTCCTGACAGGCAATGCCATTTAATTCAGAAGCCATCCCCTTAGGTCTGATGGAATTGCAAGCTTTTGTTTTTGCTTTTGTTTTGCTCTGGTTTCTGTCACTAATCCAGTGCAGTCTCCTTCATATTGCCAGATTATTCCTCAGTGTTGCTCAGTGGATGGCCTCTTCTTGGGTTTACATTGAAACTACGAATTGTTTTTAGATTTATATTTCTTCTGTTATAGAAAACATCTTTTGGGAAAGAAGAAGTACATATTTTCTAAGTGAATTTGAAAGAGATAAACTTTAGAATCAGACAGCAACATTTAAAAAAATTCAGATGTTGAATAGAATTTCATAAATGCAGTGTGTAAGGAAAAAGACATTGAAGTTCTGTTCACTGTGTTCCTGCTCCGTGAGCTTAGAGCTTGGAATCACTTAAGAGTGTGTACTTGGTGAGCTCGTCCCATGTCCTTCCCGTTTGAGAGTGTTCTTTTATTTTACAGTATTTTAACTACTTGCCTGGCTTAGAGTGTTAGGGAGCCTATTTTTCTGTTGGTTATCACTGTTTTACTTTTTAGGCAAGGTCACAGTAAGCATCATTTTACCTAAATCTTTGGTTACGTTTATAACAAAGTCTTTAGTTTAATTTTGTAGAAATGAAATCAGACCAAGAAATTCCACTTTCCAAATTCATATTGATATAAATAATTGAATTCATTGGATAGTGGCATTTTGGATAGAGATGCTAAATAAAAAGAGAATTGGGCCTAGAAGTGAAACAGATGTGTTTTTAATCTTTGCTCTGCTGTTTACCAGCAGAATGATCTTGGGGATACCCTCTCACCGCTGCATGCCTCAGTTTCCCTGTATGTAAAATGGAGATTGTAATGTGTTGCTCAGGGGATCGTTGAGAAGAATAAATGAAATGCTATGTGCAGATCACTCTGAACCTGGTAACTAGTGATGCAGCGGTCACGTCTGGGTATAGGTTGTACGTGGCAGTTGTACGGTGCGTACCTATGTGGTCATACGTACACACTCTGGCTGAAAATAAATGCCTCCTCTTTTATTTGATATGTTATCAATAGTTTTACATAGCTTTCATAGTTACCAAAGGTTTTACATTCTTTTGTCATTAGTGTTCTGAACTAAAACACAGTCAATTATCTCAATTTTCTTCAAGCTATAGTTTCTTGGCTCTAATTTATAATTTGATTGAATTTCATCTTTAATTTTTCTAAGAGTGAGCTCTGCTTTATGGTAACTGACTCCATGCATATTTGCTCAGCATTTTTTTAATGGAGCTTTTGTGTCTTCAGAAAAATCACTGTAATTGTTTCTCCCGCCCCTCTAGGCGTCTCCAGATTGTTTGAGAAGGCAGGGTTGACTTTGTAGATAATTACGCATTTTGTGGATAATTACATGAGAAAATTATTTGCTTTCTGGGACTTTTTTGGGGGGAAAATCCAACATAGTAACCTTTGAGACAAACTCATATATACTAACAAGTATTCTTTTGTCACAGAGAATAGAAAAAGTAAGTAAGTAGGCTATCTCCCAGTTTTGAAGTAAACACTGAATACCTACCATGTAGCAAGCTTTCTACTAAGGGTGGTAAACGAGACACATATGGTCTCTAATCCTTTGGATTTCATATTCTTAAAAAAAGGTAATGAGAATGACTCAAAAACATTCCAGAGCCAAATGGGTCTATTTCTCATGGAAGCTATACATGAAAATTAAATTCTTCTATTAACTGCTTAGAAGGCATCCAAATTAATGGCATATTTAAACACACTCACACAAAGGAAAATCTGGTAATAAACAGTTACTCTTGCCAATTACCTACATATATATGTGAGAAATAAATCACAAACTTCCCCTTCAACTTTATATGCACATTGCAGCCTTTAAAGGAGTGGGCTCAGCAGAACAGCATTGCTACTATAATTGCTTTCCACTGAAGTCTTTAGCATTTCCCAACCTGCAAAATGACGTGAACCAGAATTCTTACTTCTTCTTCCTGAAGATTATCCACAACCTCAGGGAAGAATCTGGGGGGCTTTTTTTGGCAATGGAGCAGAATATTTGACATTTTTATATTTTTATATAAATAAAACATATTATGTTATTATAACACGTATATTAAGTGTAATGAATACAATATATTAACAGATAAAAATACAGTTTTTATATTTTTGTGCCCAGTGTGTATGCTACATGGTCCGTTAAAATCTCTTTACCCATCTTACATTTTGTATTTCAATTCCCTGTTAAAATTTGTATAATATCATTTAAATATTAAAGATTGATCTCACTGACAGAGAAAACATACGCCAAGTCATTTAATTCTTATATGATCTTACCATGAACGTAGACAGGAATGTCCCTTGATTGGACAGGGATGCTTTTGAAAGCAGCCAATATTGAATGGGCCTTTCAAGCAAATTAATTTCACTATTGGCTCATATTGAACTTGTGGTTATCTAAAGCCTTTCAGGGTTTCTTCCCATGCCTTGCTGTCAAATCAGGTCCCTGTAATAATCTGCCTGGCTCCTGTCCCCATCGCATGCCAAGCCTGAGGGAATTGAGACCCATAGTAAACTTTAAAAATCCTATATTTGGGGCTTGGCAATTAACGTTTGTTAACCAACAATTTTGTAACTAGGTTTTTGGAGTTTTGGCTTTCTTTTTTGCTCTTTGGATTGAAGTTTTTCCCAGGGAGCTCAGTATTAACAGGTGGCCTCATCTCTCTCATCTGAGTCCTAAGAATACCGTCTACACTCCTTAGTTCAAGTCTTACTCTTAAGCCCCAATTTGTGCCTAATCAACAAAATCCTATTTCTTTGCATTCTCCCCCACTGCATTTTCAGCTGATTTTCCTGGTACAGTGATCACTCTTGATTTGTAAGAGCGCGTTTTAGGCTTATGTCGTTAACATGTTCTGGTTTACTTTTATCCTCTCGCCTTAGCTGTTCTTACTTTTCTGTTAGTCCTACTTCTAATCCTCCTTGTTTTTATTTTTTTAAAAGATTTTATTTATTTATTTGAGAGAGAGCAAGTACGTGCATGAGTGAGGGGGGTGTGGGCAAAGGGAGAGGAATAAGCAGACTCCCCACTGAGCAGAAAGCCCAACTCGGGGGCTCGATCCCAGGACCCCGAGATCATGACTTGAGCCAAAGGCATCCGCTTAACCAACCGAGCCACCCAGGAACCCCTAATCCTCCTTGTTTTTAAAAGTCAAGCTTACTGGGGTATCATTGGTGCAGTGGGCAGGCTGTAAAATAGCCCCCAATAATCTATCCCCTGGTATGCACATCTTTGTGTAATTTCCTCCTGACCTGTGTAGGCTGGAAGTGGTGACTCACTTCTAATGAATAGAAGAAGGCAAAAGTGGTGGGCTCTCCTTTCCAAGGTTATGTTAAAACACACTGTGCCCTCTGCCTTAGGCTGCCCTCTTTTGATCGCTTGCCTGTTCATTTTGTGGGAAGCCAGCTGTCATGCTGTGAGCTACCCTATGGAGAGACCCACTTGGCAAGGAGCTGAGGAGGACCCTTGGTCAACAGGCAGTGAGGAACTGAGTTCTGCCAACACCCACCAGAGAAGGCTTGGAAGTGGATTTTACCTCCATTGGACCTAGAGATGACTGTGACCGCAACCCACCACCTGTGAAGCCTTGTGAGACACTAAGCCACAGGCGCCTGGCAAAACTGAGCCTGGATTTCTGACCCACAGAAATCATGCGATAAAAAGTGTTTATTGTTGTAAGCTACTTAGTTTGGGGATATTTTGCTAGGGAAAATAGATAACTAGGATAATTTCCACACAGTATACTTCACCTTTTTAGGCTTACAGTTCTTTGAGTTTTGGCAAATGCATCCACTTCTGTACCCAACACTACAACTCAGACATAGGACATATCATCACCTGCACCCCCCAAAGTTCCCTCTTGATCCTTTCTAATCAATGCCTTTCCCCTTCCCGTAGCTCCTGGCAAACTGCTCTGTTTCCTGTCCCTATGATTCCGCTTTTTCCAGAATGCCATATAAAGGGAATCCTACAGCATGCAGCCTTTTGTGTCTGTTTTCTCTCACTCAGTATCATGTATTTGAAGTTCATCCAAGTTGTCCCATGTAGCAGTAGTTGAGTCCTTATTACTGCTTAGCAGTATTCCATTTTGTGTATGGACCGTAGTTACTTACCTATTATCAGAGGACGAGCATTGGGAATAATTCCAGTTCGGGGTAATTATAATAAAACTACTATAAATGTTTGCAATCATTTTTGTATGGACATGTTTTTCCTCTTAGCTGAATGCCAGAGGGTAAGGACTACATCGTTGCATGTAAGTGTGGGTGGAACTTGATAAGAAACTACTTTATAAGAAGTGTTTTCTAAAGTGAGTACACTTTACCTTTCCACCATTAATGTGGTGAGAGTTCCAGCAGCTCTGTATCATCACCAGGCTTTGGTATAATCAGATTTATTTTCTATGTTAGGCGTTGAAATAGATGTGTAGTGGTATTTCATCAGGAGTTTAATTTGCATTCTCCTAATGACTGATGATGTTGAACGTCTTTTCATGTGTTTATTTGTCATCCAGACATTCTCTTTGGTAAACTGAATGAATTTTGTGCTCCATCTTAAAATGCTGGATAGAGGAGATGAAAAGAAATCCTTGACTTGTTCCTGGTCTTAGGAAGAAGCATTCTTTATTTTACTGTGAAATGTGATGTTCTCTGTAGGGTTTTTGTTTTATATTCGTTTGTTTGTTGTGGTTGTTGTTGTTTCTTGGTAGATGCTATTCATCAGGTTAAGAAAGGCTAATTCTTAGATGACTGAGATCTATTCCATATTATTAGTGAATGCTGAAATTCATCAAGTTTTTTTCTGCATCTATTGAAATGGTCATATGATTTTCCTTCCTTAGTCTGATAATATGGTGAATTAAATTGATTTTCAAATGCTGAATCAAACTTGCATTCCTGGGATAAAGCACATTTGATCACAGTGGATTTTATGGATTCAATCTCCTAATAATTTAAGTATTTTTGAATCTATGTTTATGAAGTATACTGACCTGTAAACTTCTTTTCTTGTAATATCTTTGTCCATTTTTCATATTAGTATAAGCCTGGTGAGTTGGGAACTGAAAATGAGCTGGAAAGTGTTCCTTCCTCTTCTGTTGTCTGGAAGAGTTTGTGTAGAATTGGTCTAACTTGCTTTTATGAATGTAGATATTGTCAGAGATACAACAAAACTTTTTCTATTCTTTATTCTGCTTTCAGTCAAATGGTTCTTCTAGAAGTGTTTTCTTCTTTACAAATACTTACAAATTCTTTCCTCTTTGCTCCTTTTGTAGTATAGATGAGGAAAGTGTCCTTTCTCTCTTGCTTCTCTTTAAGCAATCATCCTAACACTCTCCTCCAGACACCAGGTTTTTATTTTTAGTTTTGTCACATGCACATTTCTTGTTAAGTGCTGTCATTTCCTTTTCTATAAGAAATATTTACTTGAGAGTTCTCTTTCTACTAGCATATGTTAGTTGTCAGTTCATAGCACCAAACTATGGCATTATGTATAAAACCATATTTGCCTACTTGTGTTAAAATATTAAGCCCCAATTTTTTTTAAAGATTTTTTATTTATTTATTTGACAGAGAGAGAGACAGCCAGCGAGAGAGGGAACACAAGCAGGGGGAGTGGGAAAGGAAGAAGCAGGTTTCCGGCGGAGGAGCCTGATGTGGGGCTCGATTCCAGAACGCCGGGATCACGCCCTGAGCTGGAGGCAGAAGCTTAACGACTGCGCCACCCAGGCACCCCTAAGCCCCAATTTTTTACCCTTATTTGTGCACTGACAAAAACACAGTTTAGAACGTACCAAGAGTTAACTCATTAATTCAGAATTGTGTTCTCACTGTGTACAGGCATTGTGCTTAGGCGGTGAGGACGGGGCAATAAAGACAGACTTGTTTTCACCTCTTAGGGAATTACAGGCAAGTGGGAAAAACAGTATTTTTACTAAGTCAAGTAATTCCAATTTTGCCTTAGGTCATCTCTGTTTTTTATCCTAATATTGGGAGAGGTCATTGAAAGGACATAACTACAGTTTGACCTTTGAGCCAGACTGAAGTAATGGGAAGCTTCTCATCCCTCCCCGCCTCGGGCCCTGGAATGTGTCCTTGGAATTTCCCCTGCTCCCAGAAGCTTCCCCCAGGATACAGCCTTAAGATAGTGTCAGTGGTGTTGAGAACCTCTAGATGGGATATGTGACTGAACGCATTGAGGCAACTATATAAACTTTAGGATTTGGCTGCTAGGTACAGAGATCTACTCATCTTGCAGCTTCCCAAGACAGGCATCACATGTAGATTTCCTTGTCTGTTAAACATGCCACCTACCAATCCAGAGTGACCTGCTCTTTCTTCAGTATCTCCCTGCCCTCTAGGTATGGGGGTGGGTTTCAGATTATACCTGGGAAGCTTCCAAAGTTGCAAACCAGCACTTAAGAATGGGGAAGCCTTCTTTGTTGTGATTTCTGTCTCATCATTTTTCCCCCTTTAGTATTTACTTCACGTATAAGTGATAAAGTGGAGGATTTTCTTCCTTCCCTTCGAATTTCAATTTAAAAATTTTTTGAATGGTCATTGAAAATACTTGGTTTAGAACCCATTATGTTGTTGTTGGCAAATGTGGCATAGGAAGTCAGATCCGTGTCTTTAGTGATTTGTGCATTGTTGAATCTTAGAAAAGTCTCAGTCACCGTTCAGGAATAGAGCATAACTTATGCCTATGCCAGCAGCTCTATATGGCAACATCTCACCTATGCTGTAGTAATTTTATTTTTAGTTCTACTTCTTGGAGCAAACATGTTTCACTTTCTGGATTAGTGAAATCTGAATTTTCTGTCTTTAGCAATACTCCCTGTCACCTGTTTTGACTTGAAATAATGCATAATTCCTTTTGATACTTAGTACAATCCCATTCATACCATTGGTCTCTTAAAACTGGATTTTATTCCATTCTAAACTCATTGAAAGTATGTGTTTTTTTAAAATGTTTAGGGTTTTTACTGTAAAAACAATGCATATAACCTAAAATACATGGATGAAAAGGCTATGAAGTTAAGAAGTAATCTCTTTTCAAACCTGTTCTTTCTGAGGTATGCTTACAGAAATTAAAAATGTTTAACCAAAAAGAAAGAAGACACCAAATATATAAGTTTTTAAATATATTTTTGTTGTTATTATTGATAAAGATTGTTCCATTGTCATCTAGATTACAGCCATTCTTAGGAGGAGTCTACTGTTATTTTTATTTTTATTTCCTTTTATGCCATGTGTCTGGCAGATTTTAATATTTTTTTGATTGTCACGAGTTTTAAGCAATTTGATTTGATGTACTTCGGTGTTGTTTTCCCACATTTGGGGTTCGTTGCACTTCTTGAATTTATGAGTTTATAATTTTTGTCAAGTTTGGAGAGATTTGGCCCTTATGCCTTCAACTTTTATTTTCTGTTCTCTTCTCGCCATTTCAGGATTCCAGTTACATATATGTCAGACCCATTAAAGTTGTAGCAAATCTCACTGATACAGCAAAACTCTCAATCAAGTTTTATTCATTTATTTCTGGACTTTTTCTCTCTCCATGTTTCAATTTTTATCCTATTGCTATGTTTTCCCATCCTCCACTGTTTTCTTCTACAGTATTTAATGTGCTGTTCATCACATCCGGTATATTTTTAGAAAGATTTATTTATTTATTTTAGAAAGAGAGTACGTAAGCAAGGGGAGGGGTAGAGGGAGAGAGAGAATCCACATGGGGCTCAATCCCAGGAGCCTGAGATCACGACCTGGGCCGAAATCAAGAGTCCAATGCTCAACTGAACGAGCCACAGTCAAGCACCCCACATCCGGTATACTTTTAATCACACATCGTATATATCATCTCTTAAAGTTCAATTTTTTAGAAAATACATTTCATGACTCTACTTAACATACTCATTCATGCTTCTACCTTCTGGCATACTTCCTTTACTTTCTTGACACATCAAATACAGTTTGTTATTTAAAAATATCCTTGAGGGGCGCCTGGGTGGCACAGTGGTGAAGCGTCTGCCTTCGGCTCAGGGCGTGATCCTGGCGTTCTGGGATCGAGCCCCACATCAGGCTCTTCTGCTGTGAGCCTGCTTCTTCCTCTCCCACGCCCCCTGCTTGTGTTCCCTCTCTTGCTGGGCTGTCTCTATCTCTGTCGAATAAATAAAAAATAAAATCTTAAAAAAAAAAATAAAATAAATAAAATAAAAATATCCTTGACTTTTAATTCTATTATTACTGCCATTCTTACTGATTAATTTATCTTATTATGAAACATGTTTTCCTGCTTACTTGCATGCCTGATAATTTCTGATTGGCTGCCACACTTTTTGAATTTTAACATTTTGGATACTAGATACTTTGTATTTTATACATTTGAATTTTATTCTGAAATATAGGTAAGGTACTTTGGAAAGATTGATCCTTTCAAGGCTTGCTTTTAAGCCCTCTTAGCTTGGACTGGAGTAGTCTGTAGTCTTGTCCTACTAATGAAGCAACACTCTGCTGAGCACCCCTCAGGCCCAGGTATCATGAGGTTTGCCAATGTCTGTTGGGACATGTGTTGTTCCTAGTCTTGTGTTACTCCTAGGAATTCTTTCTCCAGTTCTTTTCCTGTGACTCTTTTCTCACCCTTATGTGATAAGTACTCAGCTGAGGACTCATGGGGAATACTCTGTAGTTTTCCCAAGTTCTTTCTATGTAGTATCCCTCTTTCTAAAACCCTTCCCTGCAGGGCTGCCTGGGTGGCTCAGTTGGTTAAGTGTCTGCCTTCAGCTCAGGTCATGATCCCAGGGTCCCAGGTCAAGCCCCACATCAGGCTCCTTGCTCAGTGGGGAGCCTGCTTCTCCCCCTTCCCCTTCTTGTTTTCTTTCTCGCTATCTCTTGCTCCCAAATAAATAATAAAATCTTAAATAATAATAATAATAATAATAATAATAATAATAATAATAATACTGTTCCCTGAATTGTGTGGTGGTCTTTCCCCTCTTGAATTCTCAACAAGGTCTCCTCAGTTCATGGAGACCAAGAGGATCTGTTTATGGTCCCTTTCCCTGGGCAATGGCCTG
The DNA here is from genome assembly GCF_002007445.2 of Ailuropoda melanoleuca. Lineage (NCBI taxonomy): Eukaryota > Metazoa > Chordata > Mammalia > Carnivora > Ursidae > Ailuropoda > Ailuropoda melanoleuca. Next base: position 74,261,684 of record NC_048219.1, on the reverse strand, counting down.
GAAATGCTATAGCCAGAGCATTGGTCTCATCTCATTTGTTTCTTTTCTTTCAGTGTTCACTGTCTTGTGATATCTATTATTGAAAGATTGAAAAACATTAATTTGCATATTTTGTCTGGTGTCTTACTTCTTTAAAGTGGGGGTTAGGGATGCCTGGGTGGCTCAGTCAGTTAAGTGACTGCCTTAGGCTCACGTCGTGATCCCAGGGTTCTAGAATTGAGTCCCGCAGCAGGCTCCCTGCTCAGGGGGAGCCTGCTTCTCCCTCTCCCTCTGCCTGCTGCTCCCCCTCCTTGTGCTTTCTCTCTGTCAAATAAATACATAAAATCTTTAAAAAACAAGTTGGGGGTTAAATCTGGTCTTTGTTACTTCATCACAATATATAGCCAAAGTCCCCCAAGATAGAGCATGTCTAGTTCTAATATGCCACTATGTTCTTTTTCTATAATTTCAATGTCTCTACTGAGATTCTTTATTTGTTTACTCATTCTGTCCATTTTTGCTGCAAATCCTTTAACATATATATTACAGTTCTTTTAAAGGTCTTTTCTTCTCATTTCCACCCCTGGGACATCTGTTTGTATGCTTTTGTTGACTTTTTTTCATGATTAGGGGCTACATTGTTCTATAATTTTTAATTGTATTTCATTTGAGGTGGCTTGTAGATACTTCAGATTTTGGTAACTCTTCTAGACTGGATTTTTCTGGCTGGCAGTTAAAGTTTCATAACCTTAATTTATTTATTTATTAACCGATTTGTTGGATTTTGTTATAGATTCAGGATACAAACCTTTGGTGATTATATGTGGTACAAATATCCTTTCTGCTCTGTGACTTTACGTTCTTCTAATAATATCTTTTGATTAAAGAAGTTCATAATCTTGATGTAGTACAATTTGAAATATGTTTTTTATGTTACCCTCTATACATATTGTATCAATTTGTACTACCGCCAAAAGTGGGTACTTTCTATTTCCTTACACACTTGCTAGTAATAGATTTTGATATTTGTACTTGCGTCCATCTCTTAGATAAGAAATTGTATATTATTGTTTCAATACATTTTGTTCAACATATATACTTCAGACCTGTCATATAGCTAAAAAATTTCTGTCTGTGTTCTCTGGATAGATTATACATAATACCCTCAAGGTTACAACTCTCAAGGATGTCCATTCCAGTTCTAGGATGGATTGGGTTGGAGTGAGAGAGCTAGAAGGAAATCAACTAACAAACACATTATAAAGCGGTAAAACTACGCAGGAAATTAAAACAGGGTCATGTGACCATCATTGGATAGTTGGCAATTTTATTTTGGGTAGACTGGAAATGCGTATTTGAGAAAGTGATATTTAAGCTAAGATTTAAAAAACAAAAAGGAGCCAGTCGTATGAAGAAAGAAGGAAAGAGGAAACCACTCGTGCAAAATGTCTGACTCAGGTATAAATTTTATTTGTGAAACATGAGGGAGGAACTGTGGCTGTGGCAAACACACACGTGGGGTAAGAGAGAAGTAATCAAAACCCAAATTTTGTAAATGGCATAAAAAGTCAAAGTAAGGATTAAAAGATATAATAAAGGTGCCCATGACCTAGGGATAAATTATGAATTACCAAGAATTATGACAGGACTGGCACTGGAGAAAGTGACCATAATTCAGGCGGTAAAATCTTCAGAGTTACAATGAGGATCTGTGGGTGACTGCACTATGGAGGGGTAGCTAGTGCCATAGTTTAATGGCAGACAGTTCAAAGCTGGAAAGGTTTAAGGGAGCAGGGAGGAAAATGGTCACGAAGCATTAATATGCACTGGGGGGATAGCTGACGCTCTCTAGGCTCGGTCATGAGAAGCATGAGAGAAACAGAGTTGATACTTAGGAATGCAAGTAACCATTCAAACAACAAAGGAAGGGAAACATTCTGAGAAGAGTTTGAGTACTTAGGGGATTTTGATGATTGTAATTTGGTAATTTTAAATTGCAGAAAATAGAGTATTGGGACAAATAGAGAAGGGTAAGGAAATAGTGTCATATTAATCCGAGAATGGAGAAGTAGATCGATGGATGTAAAGCAGCTGGGTCCTTCCTGACACTGTTGAGTCCAACCTACATACCTCTGGGCTCCAGCAAATAAGTTTAAGCCCCTGCTATTTGGGTTTGTTGTTACTTGTAACCAAATGGATCCTGATATAGCAGATATGGGATGGTTTTTAGCAAGAGTCTGATTTAATCTAAGGTAAATTTTAAAAAGAACATTCTGGCTGCTCTGTGGAGAATGTGATGTATGGAAGCAATGATAGAGACAAAATTAGCAGTGGCCAATAATTCATAAAATGATGCTCAAACTGACTTTTTTTTAAAGATTTTATTTATTTATTTGACAGAGAGAGGGAACACAAGCAGGGGGAGTAGGAGAGGAAGAAGCAGGCTCCTAGCGGAGGAGCCTGATGTGGGGCTCAATCCCAGAGCGCCAGGATCACGCTCTGAGCCGAAGGCAGATGCTTAATGACTGCGCCACCCAGGCACCCCTTAAACTGACTTTTAATATTTGTTGACCATTTGTTTGTTTTTATGTCATTTGCTTGATGTGTTACTTTCCTAGGAAAACTGGGTGGCTTAAACCAACAGAAATTTATTTTCTCACAGTTCCGGAGGCGAGAAGTCAGAAATCAAGTGTTGGCAGGGCCATCCTCCCTTTGCAGCCTCTAGGGTGGGATCCTTTCTTGCCTCTCCCAGTTCCAGGTGTCTCCAGTTGTTTCTTTGTTTGTGGCAGCATTGACTCCAATCTCTATGTCCTACTTTAATGGCCATCTAACCTGTGTGTCTTTGAGCCCGAATTTTCCTTTTATTATAAGGACACTAGATATTGGCGTAGGCCCCACCTCAACCCATACTACTTGGTCATAACCTCTGTCTAGCATTTTTACTGGACTATTTGTTCCTTTCTTACTATCGTTTTATAAATATTTTAAGTTAGTCTTTTCACTTCATTTAAGAAAAAAAATAGCTATTGTGGACCTTTCATTTTTAATTTTTAATAAATCTCCTTTCTTTTTTTAAATTTATAGCATTTGTTACTTATAAAAGTATCTATCATTCCAAGATATCCATTTTAATCAGTTATCTTTTTAATACTTAAAGAATTGAATTTTTGGTGACTTTGGATTTTACTTTTATTGGGATCTTAATTATGTTATCTTTCATCACACCCTTTAACCTCTTTTATTAGCAAAGAGATCAGCTTGTGTTTATAGCTCTCATACCCAATCCCTGCTTCAGGTCAGAATAAGGCATAATACAGGAACTTCCTTCATCTGGACTGGTCCCCTAATGTTTTTTCTTCCTGTTTATCAGGATGGACCAAATTATTTATGATATATTCCCAAGAGCTTCTTGCTTAGCTGACTTGGAAATTCCTAGGCTTATTCCTTCTGGTCTGAAGTATAGTTTTCTCCTGGGAAATTCTACTCTTGCAAATTTAACTTTCCCACGTGTGTATGTGGACAATCGCTAAATGGGGGTATTCTTGAGGGATTTAGGGGAGGAAATAGCTTCGAGTGCAGGGGTAGGGCATGGGTTATGGAGCAGAAGAAATTCTAAGTCTCAGTGCGCAGGAGAAAAGCGCTAGTGAATAGAGAGTTCTTGAACCAATATAAATCACAAGTTGTTACTGTTTACACATAGATTTTTCTTTATTTTTCCTTTTGTTCTTCTTCTTCTTCTTCTTTTTTTTTTAAAGAAATAAGGACTTTCAGTCTTATGGTTGGCAGTCAAGCTTCCTTTAGTGGCCATAAATCTCTCCCAAATGCTAAGAACCCGCTCAAATTTGGCAAGCCCAGCTGAGTAAAAAGGTCATCTTCTTGCCTAACGGCAGATTCTGTAGTTTTTACCACACAATTCCCTTTATGGTCATAATTGTCCCTTGCAAAAATATAGTGTTAACAGCAGAACTCATAAAACCGCTGCCTCTGGAATAAACAAGAAAGGGCACATTCTCATTCCAAAACAACTTATGCACCAATAGAGTTTAGCTTCCATTTAAAATAGAAAGCAGCGATTCCACTAACAAGGCAATATCTTTGAGAGACGGCCCGTTTGACCTTTTAACGTGGAGATGGATCTGTTTGCACTTATTTGGATACGTATGTCTTATAGATTGTAGATAACATACGACTCTCACATGTATTTAGAGTTCCTATATGGCAGCAACGCTCTCTTTGGTTCGTCCAGGACTCGGCACACTTTTGAGTGCAAGGAGGAGCTTAATAATACACCGTTTTCAGCATTTTCAGCCCTGAAAAGAAGCAAAAAGAAAAAGAAAGAAAGAAACAGTGCATGGTGAAAAATGGGTATAGCCTCAACCTGAAAGAATTTAAATTGACCTCCACACTTTGAAGTTCCCAAGAATACGGTGTATGGCCAAAGAAAGGATGAACAGTAAGAATCACATAGGCAAAACTATTCCTAAATTGCATGGTTTCAGTGGGTTTTTTCACAGATACAATGGCCAAAGCTGTCTTGTTTTGATGGAGGGAATAGTAATTTTCACATTCTGGGCGATGCAAAAGGAAATAAAAATGTTGAGCGGCAGGTTAACAAGGCAAATAGCTTTCCTTCCTAATGAACCTGATTTGTAGGGAAAAGAATACCCTGTAGATATGCAGTGACGGGGCGAGGGGGGGAGACCATTAGACCACATGAGAAATGTAAGACACTGTCTAGCTTTTGAGTTCTAAACCATGTGGCCAGTTGTACTTTGGTTTTGATAGACAATGGTGTGTAGATGTTGAAAGCTCTTGAGCTGGACAGCCTGGATCCAAACCTACTTCCTCAAGTCTCTGTTCATGTGAGTAAGTTACTTACCTTGGTTCTTCCGTAGTTTTGTCTATAAAATGGGGCTAATGATAGGGCTCACTTTATGGGGTGTATGTTGGAATTAAATGGATCAATGTATGTAATGCCCTTAGAGTAGTGCCTGGTACTGCGTAAACACAAAATGCCAGTTATTGGAAGTAGTTGTAGAAATAGTAATACAAGTTGCCCTAGTCTGCTTGGGCTGCCATAACAATGAACTGCAGATGGGGCGGCTTCAACTACAGAGATGTATTTTCTCAAAGTTCTAGAAGCCACAAATCTAAAATCAAGGTGCCAGCAGGGCCACATGCCTTCCTTGCCTCTTCTGGCTCCTGGTGATTCTTGGTGCTCCTTGGCTTGAGGTGGCATTACTTCAGTCTCTGCCTCTGTCTTTCCCTGGCCTTCTTCTGTGTCTCAGTCTCCTTCTTCTTTACCCTATTTCAGATCCACCTGCCATTCAAGATAATCTCTTCTTGAAATCTTTCACATTACATCTGCAAAGTCCCTATTTCCAAATAAGTTTACGTTCACAGGTACCCGGGATTAGGACTTCGACGTATCTTTTGTGGGGGGACTCAGTTCAATCCACGGTACACCCCATGCCCCCGTGGTTCAGGTGAGGCTTGTCACACACATTATCCCCACCTTCACCCCCAATAGATATTTTTACACCTGAACTATTTAAAATAGTCCATCTTTCCAATCTCAGTAATAGGTTTAGAATGGGTCAGTAATTTTAATATGGCCAGTGAAGTCTCTCCTGGAGTTTTGGGATTTTTCTGATATAGTGATATACTACTGATCTTACATAAGGGGGAGTTGGTTGAGGTCATTATGCCCAACCATTCCTGAGGAAGCATTTACTTTCCAATGTGATGAAAGCAGCTTGCAGAAAGAAGCACAGCTTCGACAGTAGGAAGCTGGGAGGGAGAGTGGGAGGGATGGAGGGGATGAGAAAAAGAAAGAGAATACTTTATTTTCTTGGTTTAAACAGAATCTATCTGTTCCTCACTTATACCACTTATTACTTTATTCCATCGTATTATAGACATTGCCTGCCTGTTTCTCTCCTTTATTAAGTGAAGGATTGAAGACTCCTTGAAGGTCAAGTCTGTATGTGATTGATCTTTGTAACCTCTCACCGTTTCCATCCCATTCCACTGGGAACTCAGTAGACATTTATTGAATGAATGGGAACGGGCGGGATTAAGGAAACTAATGTTTTAAAATCTCTTATTATTTTCTACACATTGTGCTAGGTACTTTCCATAAATTATGTCATTTAATCCTTGTAGCATCTTTGTAAGGCAAGCATTATCATCTCTCTTTAGAGATAATTGAGCCACAACTCAGAAAGTTTCTGTGGATTTCTAAACACCATAAAGTCTTAGGTGGTGGAATTGAGATTTGGACCCAAAACTACCTACTTTTAAAACTTGGCCTTCAATTGTACCTGGCCCCCAAGTCTGATGTTCTAATTGAATTTCTAAGAAGGAGGAACATTTTGGTCAGGATTTATGACAATAAATGATAGAGATGGGATGCTTGCATTGAACTTCAAAGTATCTAGAAAAGTATTAGGAAGATGCTTAAAATATATAAATGAGCTCATGTAAAGTCCCAGTTCAATACTCTCCAGTAATTTCTCCTTATTCTTGGAATAAAATCTAAATTTCTGACCCTGTCTTAAGAAGCCCTTCATGAACTTTTGCCTTCTAGTCTAGCCTTATGTATATATATTTTTAATTTATTTTTAATTTATTTAAATTTACTAAAGTTTGGTAATTAACATACAGTGCAATATAGTGGGTTCTGGAATAGAATTCAGTGATTCATCATTCACATTCGACACCCTGTGATCATCACAATAAGTGCCCCCCTAATAGCCTTTATCTCCAGACATTCTAAAGCTTCCTTTCTGTTCCCTGAACACACTCAACTCACTTCTGCCCATTCACACTAGCATTCTCTTTCTCTGATGCACTCCCCGATCTCATGACTGGTACTTTTCTGTCATTTGGATCTTGGAGAAGTTACACATCAAAAGCGGCTTATTCACTTCCATCATTTAAAACTATTTGAATTTTAAATTTTTTTTAATAATTTTAAATTTTTTTAATAATTTTTATTTTGTTATATTAGTCACCATACAGTACATCCCCAGTTTTTAATGCAATGTTCCATGATTCATTATTTGCATATAACACCCAGTGCACCATGCAATATGTGCCCTCCTTAATACCCATCGCCAGCCTATCCCAATCCCCCACCCCCCTCCCCTCTGAAGCCCTCAGTGCTTTAATTTTAAATTTTAAACTTCATACTATTTGACGTTTTCTTGTTAGTTTGTTTACTTGAATGTGTTTGTCTTCTATTTTCCCGCCCCACTTCAATGGAATGTAAAATATCCTAAAAGCTAGACCAATGTCTGTCTTGTTGTTGGTTGAATCTCCCCTTCCCAGATCTTTGGCACTCATACACCTTCAGTAGGTATCTTTTGAATTAATGAATGAATGAAATTATAGTAGCTTGAAGTGGCTGTGGATTGGCAGTGCCCATGGTAATTGAACTTAAGATCAGATGTAACAGAATAAATATTTGAAAGTATCTGGCTAGAGTACAAGGTGCATTAAGGATAGCAGGATGTAAAGCAGGGCATTTTGATATGACCATTTTGATGCTACAGTTTTTTTGATGCATTTGTATCAAAATGGTTCTGGCAAAATAGATGGGACAGTGACGGAAACACCACATGGCAAGTATTCACAGGCTTTTCTTCCCTTGTGCCTGCAAAGGAAGAGCTTGCATTTTGTCTGTTCCCTTTCTTGCATCTGTGTTGAGCAGATAATAGGAGTTACCTCCATTGGAGAGATATCTCTAATATCTCTGTTTCCGATAGAGAAGAATTGGAGGGAAGGAAAGATGTGATTGATTTACATAGGCAAGGTGATAGAGTAAGTCCTGCAAGGAAAGCATTTATCAGGAAGGCTAAGAGTCAGGGAAAGAGGCCTGATGTTCAGAGAGAAACAAAGAGATGGAAGGAATAGCAGCTGTCTGGTGAAGAGGATTTTTGAAGCGCTCGATGGGTAAATAGGACTGATTAGGACATTCGGAGCACTTTGTGTGATGTGCTTTTCCTATTTTATCACCTCTTCAAGGTAAAGAATTGTAGGATTTTTTTCAAGGCTACCGGGGTTGGATTTGTGCTTGTTCTAGATGTGAGAAGGTCCAGATGAGCCTCTAAAGTAAAAGTTTTGAAACACAGATTCATCTGGGTTCCACATGTTTTGTTTGATAAGTAAGTAAGTCATGCTACAATGCAGATCTCTGATGCTGACTTCATTCTTAACCCCATTCCTGCCACTCAGCGAGCATCACTTCTCTATAGCAAGAAAACAACCAATTCTGGGTTCGCATCTTAAGAGTTTAGTGCCTGATGCTTTTTCATCATGGTAAAAAACATTGAACAAAATCAAATGCAATGTATATATGCCATTGATGATTAAGGGAAATAGTAGAAATATCATGGAGAATTTTTTGTGCGATCTGTTGCTGAGATAAGTAATTGTGCTAGGACCCAACTCTCTGCCATGTTTCCCCATACTGCCACATTTTTCAGATAAATATTCTCAATGAAATAGCATTAGCCAAATTAGGGGGTTTATCAAAAGCAATTTCCCATAGATATAAAGAGGAAAAAAAATTCCATTATTAAGCTATTTGGTCTATCTATTCCCATTTGCAAATGATGTTTCTAAGTGAGAAATCAAAGACCAAGAGTCAGGCCATACAAGGTATATGTTAATATGGAGATAATAAGGAAACATTTAGCTTATGTTGATTCACGGTCTTCCCTGAGAAAAACAAGAGTGGTGACGGGACTCCTGATTCTGTGTGATTTGTCTGCTGGACAGGTCTCTCAAACCAATTCATTCTTCAGCCCGTTTCTTGCCTCACACATCCCTGACCTTCGTGCTGTTTCGTTCTCTACCTTGGGTTGATGACGGAGTGGTAGAGCTTATAGATGGAATGAGGCTGAAGGAGGAGGTCAAAATATGTGTTTTCCAGAATCGAAATAGGTGAAAGTTTGGTTAGTCCCTTGTTTATTTCAAAATACCTGCATCACAAACACTCAGCAAAACGGACTTGGTGGAACGTCTTTGGTACTAATAATCAGCTGCATCAAAGTAGACGCCCTAGATGGCACATTTCCAGGGGAAGAGCTGGGTAGGGTTCCTAACGGACCGAGATTAGGTTTAAAAGGCACATTTGTGTTACATTCTGGGAGGGTTGGAGTGAAAAACATGTGCATTTGGCCTTGATTCTATAAGAAATAGGAAACCAGATAATTGTCCTTTTAATCCAAGTGTGATAGAAATAAAGTGGCATTTTTATTGTACTCCAGAAGACTAAAGCCCAAAGTTAGTTTCTTGGGAATTCAAAATCTTACTTGGAAAAATAAAAATCAATTAAAAAAAAAAGAATGTTCATTATCAAATAAAGTTGGGAAATGCTGAGCTAAACACAGCTAAGCATATTTCCAAGCCGCAGGGCCTCCAGGGCCATCAGAGACTGTTAATATTCTACATAAATGTCCCAAAGGGGGATAGTAGATAGTGTTTCCTCAATGTGGGGAGCTTGTGTTCTGATCTACAGAATGCAAATGATTTCAAGGACAAACAGAACTGCAAAGCAGAGGAAATAGTAAAAGGATTATCCAAATAACCCAGAGGGAAAATAATAATGTCCTGCCTTAGAAGTAACAAAATGAGATTGGAAAGGAAGTTCTCAATGCTGTGGTATATAAGAAGTATCCAAAAACACGGGTGTAAAATTGACATCCTTGAGATCCTTACTATCCCTCGTACAGGTACATGTCTCTACATACTTAATTTTTTATTAACCTATATTTCTATCAATTGAACATTTCTCTCTTCAATTAAATGTGACCCGTGCCAAACTCTTTATACTTTGCTCTACCTCCTCTCTTCCTATATAATCTGTTCATCTACTGCCTCCATCTCTCAAGCTCCAACACATCAGATTCTTCGACTCCTCCTTCTCACCCCCTGAAAACTCACAAAAAAACCTGTCACTTGTCACCTCCTAATTATGGCTAATCTTTGCCTACCTCTTTGTCTCCTCGGACTTGCCATCAAATTCTCTTTCCAAAATTATTTTCTTAAAAACAAGCTTAATGGTGTCACCTTCACTCTTGGGCTTGAAGTACTGTAGTTCCCTGTTCCCTAAAGGATAGAGTCATCCTTCTAAGGGAAGGCTTACGTGACCTGGCCCAGACTCCACGTCTGCCATTTCTTCCTCAGCTGAGCCGAGGCTGTTCCCTGATACAACACAGCAGGCATTAGGTCCCTGTGTCCTGTATATATGTTGTGTCCTCTTCTCTATTTGACGAAAGCGCACTCATTCTTTAAAATTGTTTTCTCTCTCTCTTAATCAGTTATGGAGATATTAAATATTTTGTCCGGTCACTCTCCCTCACGTACTACAACACTGCTACCATAGAGATAAAGAAAAACAATATAGCCTACCTTTGTTAGCGCTACCAAAGTCAGTTTTCTCTTCATGAGTGAGTAAGCATTTTCTCCTAATCTTTTGGTGAATATGTTGGTCTGGAAGCTTCCCAAGACTTTCTAAATGTTGAAATAAATTATTCCCATTGGTTCCCCTTTGTCCTCTGTTCTTCAAAATATAAATACCACTTAGTTAAATTTAATTCCATTTTTGGCTCATTTTTCCCTTCTAAAAACAACTTAAAACTACTTATTTCATTACTAATATTTATCACATATTTACTAATTTTCAACTCAATAGCAGCAAACCAATTCCAAGGTCACTTTCCAAGTCTTTTTTAAAAACAAGATGGCAAAATGCCAACAGTTTGGTGCAGTGTCCAATTCTAATGAAACATTAAACATTTTAGCCAGCAATTCCAGTGTCCTCTGACTGCTTTAGAAACATTTGGTTGGATGCCATCTGTTCTTGGTGATTTATTTATGTTTTGTTTGTCAATTTTTTCTAAAGTATCCTCTCTACTTATTTATTTATTGATTGATCAATTTCTCTGGCCTATCCACTATGAAAGTCACTAAGAATGTATTAAACAGCTACCTGGTGCCCAGCATAGTGCTGGGTAATGTAGGAAATAGAAAACATTTGAGGTTATGCATCTGTCCTCCAGGAGTTTGTTTTTAGTCGGGGTAAAAAAGCTAAAACAAAAATATGTAGACCATGTGACTTAAGGACCCAGGTGCTATTAGCCGCAGGTACAAATTACATTAAGCTCCAGATTTCAGTGTCTCCTGAGCTCTTTTCAGCAGCCCTCTCCACTTCCTGGCCAAACCCTCCCATTTCCCTGTGGAATTTCTAAGAGGTATTTCTCGTGTGCCCAAGAAAAGTCTACCCAAGTTCTCTTGTGCTAGCATTCTCTTGGACATGTATTGCTTAAAAAAATGTTTTGAGAGAGGTATTTCACCATGGCCATTGCTGTCAGTGGTTTTGAAATTTTTGCTCTCTGCCAGGCATAGCTGGCCCTGCTGACGCTTCTTGTCTGCTCTGCAAGCTGGATCGAAGCTGCCATTTTGGATGATGGAAAGATGGGAAGAATTTTGGTCTTTCTAACTTTGCTCCCTGAGCCCTGAAGTATGGCTGATTGCATACTTAGTCTCTCACTATCTTTTGTCAAAGCTATCCCTCATCTTCTGTCTTGCACCTCTTTTTTAGACATTGGAGTGGCTGGAAAATAGACTCTATCTTCTCTTTCCTCAACTTGAATATCTTCTGCCCCTGGTCACCAGGCACCATTCTTTTCCTTCCTCTTGCAACCAAAAATAAAGTTTCTCATTCATGTAGACTCAGGCAAAACAATGCTGGGAGGTATCACTGATTCTACGTGTCCAATCTTCATTTGGTACTGAATAAATTCACAATGCATCTCAATTAATCCTCACAGCAACCCTACAAGGTGGGCACTGCTATTCATGTTTTACAGCAAAGTGTACTTAAGGTTAGAGAAACTCACTTAAGGGTACACGGCTAGTAAGATTCCATTATTAGAAAACGTTGGCAGCCTATTCCATGAGTGGGAAACTGCAGCGGTTTGATTGCTTTAATTTGCATTCCCTTTTTGTTACATAAAAAAGTAATGTCTTGATTATAGAGAAACCAGCAAAATGAATTTTATTCTGATAGAACTTTAAGCTAGAACATGATAGAACTTAAATTCACGGTGGCTGTTTGGTCCCTCCCTCAGAATCTTTTTTTTTTTTTTTAAACTCTAATGTAACCCTCTAAGCCAAATTTGAAATCAATAAACAATAAGGCCCCTGCTCAAATCAGGCATTATCTGCTTCAGAACTTGTCATGTCTCAGTTTCTGATTGGCAAGTGAATTACAGCCAAGTACTTATTAGATGGTTAGGCTCCCTTCCAGTACAGTCTTCAATTATCTTTGCTATTGTACAGCAAAGAACATTTGCTTGATGAAGTAGGGCTGATTTGCTTATTGTATGTCTCTGCATTCTCGTTAATCTCTCCAATTCTGCAATTTGTATCGGTTTTCCAGTTATTAGTGTGAATTCATGAGACCATGCTTTATTATTAGTGCTGTCTCCTAGCAGTACGTAACCCTTTGGAATATGCAGAAAACATGACAAATCTCCCAGCTTTGAAGTCTTTGCAGGCTGAGTATGAATGGCCCCACTACAACAAGCCGACAGGGAAGAGTGCTAATGTTTTAACTGGTGAAGCTAAGGAGTGGATAGGAATCTATTAACATTCTTAGTCATCTCTTCCTTCTTCTCATCCCTGTGGCTTAAATATAGTTTAAAAAATGTATTTTCATATGTGTGTGATTGTCACTTCTCTAGTAGTATACATATTTCATGATGATGCTAGACCAAACCTCAATTTACTGTAGGACTTTAATTGGGGAGCCCCTTGAGCCTCCTAACAAAGATTTTCCTTTTGGGGGACCCACATGAACTCTCTAGCTTATAATTAAATATTGATTAAGAAACAGTCTTATTATATCTCTTCAGAAAATCCCAAATAGTCAAATGGTCATGTTCCTGGACTTGGGGGATCCCTGTCTTTTCCTTCCATTGGACTTCCCTAAGCATCATCACACAGCCCCTGACTGAGGGCAGATACAGGTAGCGATCTTGATATCCCTTGAACATGACTTCAAGGAGAAAGGTAATGCTTATTAAGACATTTCAAACATTTTTTAATCAACTTCTTCTTTTCAATAGTGAATTACTTCCATAGGACAGTAGAACTCTTGCTTCAAAGACTTGCAAAACATAAAATTTGGCATGGGATATGGGGATTCACACACAGCATATAATGTTGGAGCATGTAAGAAATATTGAAAGACTAGATTACTGGAAATACTGTTTTGGACAGAATTGTAAGGTTTGGCTAAAGAGTGGATTTTTAGAAAGGACATAATGGAGAAAATAAATCATTCTTTGGAGGAAAACCAAAATACCCGTGTTTCCATACGTGGAAAATGCCTTCATGTTTAATCTCTCTAAAAACTGTAGCCCCATTCTTTTGAGGTCAATATCCTGAAATTAGGGAAATGTATACTCTTTAATTTTTGTACGTTATATCTTTTGCATTTTGTTACCCGAGCATTTATGATCTTGTGTCTTTTTGGTGTTGACTATTAGTGACCATTTCTCCATCTCTATGCATGTCTCTCCATATTCAAGTATTGTGCAAAGATGCCCTGAGAGGTAAAGTGTATGAATAATGATGTTTTATGACTGCAATTATTCCTCGGTTGATTATTCATTACTCATTGTGTGAACTCTGAGTGAAATGTACATTCTTTTCCTATAGTTAAATGTTACTATCAATTTAGCGTTATAAATTTCTGCCGGATGTAAAGTAATCACGCCTCATTTCCAATATTGAATTGTCTTTGAGTGAGTGATCATATGTCTTTACCAAGCCTTTTCTATTAATTACTAATATTTTCAATCTTGCATAGTACCATAAATCTTATCCATTAAATGAGAAATCACAGTTAATTCTGAATCATTAAATGAAAACTAATGACTAAATCTAACTCAATTCATGATAGTATCTTTCTAAATTTCATGTTTGCCCTAATCTTCATGAAACCGGATGCATTTATAAGCTTGCTTCGAATTTGTGTTTTAGCCTTTATCCTCGTTTACTGTTTCCCAAATAGTTCTATATTTGCACCTTGAGTTCTTCCAAAAGGTTTTAAAGTAGCTTTCTGCTGGCTTCACTATCACTTGAATGTCTTTCTCAAATTACTTTTTCAAATCTCTATTCTTAGGAAAATCTCTATAGCTTGATTTTTTTTCCAAAATATTTTGAATAGATTTTTCAATTATTTCCAATACTAAAACATGTTCACATGTTTGGCTACAAACATTAAACAATGATTATATAAGGCATTCACTGCAAACACAGAGAATAGTTTTAGTTACATATGACCTTTTCTTCATTTTTTTTCTACTATACGTACATAATGCTCTGATGAATAGTTTTATACATAATTTTTGTACATATTTCCGCTTGTTTCCTTGAGATAATTGTTTAGAAGTTGTATCTTCAGGAAAATATTCTTTTTAGGTAAATTTTAATCTTTGCCTAAATTTGGTATTTGAATTATTTGTATATATATGAAATTAAGTGCTTGCATATATCATTGAGCACTGATGTTTCTTCAATTACAAATTGCCTGTTTGCTAGCTTCCTTTGTCCATATGTCTTGAACTTTTCATCTTCTTACTAACTTGTAAGGGATATTAATAAATTTGTGGGATCAATCCCTTGTCACATATTTTTATGCACACATTTCATTTGCTCAGCTCTATTTATCCCTTTTTAAATATAATTCCTTCCTTTTCTTCTAAACTAAGAATTTATTTAGCACTGTCAAGTTAATATTTGCCCATTGTTACTTTTAGCTTTTTTCACTTTCCCCTGTTTACCACTTTAATAAATTTGTAATTTGCTCTGTTTCTCACAAAACTGACCTATTGAACCCACACTCTTGCTTTCACCATTGGCCACAGGTTTAGTACGCAATTAGAGCTGCCTCTAGGAAGTTTGATTAATTTTACATTCTTGCTTATAAAGTTCATTCTCCTCTTCTGTCACTAGCAGCTTTACTCCTCTGACTCCAACTGGTCCCCAGCACAAATCAGAGGTGCCACATTATTTTTATTTTATTTTACTTACTTATTCAAGAGAGAGTACTAGCAGGGGGAGAGGGAGAAGCAGACTTCTTGCTGAGCAGAGAGCCTGACATGGCACTCCATCCCAGGACCCCAGGATCATGACCTGAGCTGAAGGCAAATGCTTAACCGACTGAGCCACCCAGGCGCCCCAACGTGCCACATTATGATAGGCAGAATGATGGCCCACCAAAGATGCCCTTGCCTTCAGCTCTGGAACACATGAATATGTTATAGACTACATAGCAAAAATAACTTGGAAGATGGAATTAAGGTCATGGACCTTAAGATAGGAAGACTACCTTGGATTATCTGCATGGACACAACATAATCATATGGGTCCTTAAAAATGAAAGAGGAAGGCAGATGAGTCAGAAAAATGTAATGTTAGAATAGGCAGGAGACATTCGAGGCATGAGAGATATTTGACCCTCTTTTGCTCAGATTGCCAATGAAAGAAGAAAGCCTTGCAACAAAGAATGATTGGCCTTTAGAAGTTGGAAATTGTCCTCAGCTGACAGCCAGCAAGGAAACGGGGACCTCAGTCTGACAAGCACAAGGAACTGAATTCTGCTAAGAACCTGAATGAGCAAAGAAATGGATTTTCCCCCACAGACAGAAAGGCACATGACACAGCTTGCTAAACTTTGTTAGCCCCGTGAGATCATGCTAGACTTCCGGTCTACGAGACTGTATTATAATAAATCTGTGTTGTTTAAGCTGCTAAGTTTGTGGTAATTTGTTATAGGAGTAATAGGAAACCAAGAACTGAGGCTTTCTGGACTTCGGTATTGGGCATTTCTGTTTCAAATTCTGACTCAGTTCCTTAATAGCTGAATAATTATAGAGCTTTATTCACTACCTATCTCCTGGGACTGTTGGGAACCAGAAAGCAGTTATAATAATGATAGTAATAATAATAATTACAATAAAAATACTAATAATATTTTAACAATATAATAATATAGATACATAGATATGTTTTTAAAATAATGACTGTGGGTAACACTTACTGAATGTTTACCATGTGTCAGATCCTAAATACGGATTACTTCTTTTAATGCTTATAATAAATTTCTGTTAGATGGTATTGTTATGATCCCCCATGCCTATTTTTGTCTTACACCTGAAGGATAGAGTTAAAAAAAAAAAAAAAAGGAGAAGAACAGAGAAGCTAACTTGCCTAAGCTCATACATATAGTTGAAGAATGTTGGAGCCAATGCACTGAACCTAGACCGTGTCACCCAGAGCCCGCGCCGTTGATCACCTTGCTACTATTGTTGTTGCCATTTTAATATTAACCATTATGCCACAGCTGCTCAATTATTATTGTTTTTATTATGACTATATTATTGTTACCGACCCAATACCAAAAAAAGTCCACAGATGATATAAAGGTAATAGTGGGAAGACTTACATATGGTATTTTGACTTTGAACAAAGATTTCCTTTGAGCCTACTGTATGGTTTCATCATGTGGCCAATTCAGCTAACCAGAGCCTGCCTTTACACCTAGTCTAGGAGTTGGCAATATATCCTGGAGTCAGGTGACCTGCCTTTAAGTACCAACAGTTTTTAAATCGATCTGTGAATTTTGAAGTGTTTCTTTAACTTCCACGTTCCAGTTGCATAACTGATCTCCCAAGTAACATATACACCTTTTAAAATCACGAATTAAATCAGATAGATGGGCATCATAACTATGAAGTTATGAGATAGATCATTCAAATATGAGGCTTTATATCAGCAGAACATTTTTTTTAGAATTTATTTTGGAAAAGGGCAGAAAAGTGAATTGTTGGATTTTTCACTTATATCCAGAGGGTTTATAATGTTTTGTTCATCCACATAGTTGCTTTTATAACGTTTCCTCTGGTTTTCACAGTATTTAACCATGGGACTTACGGCTGACAAAGCAGAAGCGTATGAGAAGTGAGACAGTGAGAAGCAGTGACCAGCTGTTTAATATGATGATACCACAAAAATGAATAAATCTATTTTCCTGTGGGAGACGGAAATACCTCGCTCTACAGCAGCACTGCGTGCAGTGAGGAGATGCTCTGAGTAGCGTGGATGTGATGACAGAAACAGGGCTGGAAGTCATTAATGAATTCTCAGGCAGCTAAGAACCCTGCCCCACTAAGCAAATGTTGCATCCAGTTAGCCTTGACCGTCCCACAGATGGTGCTTGTGTTTCACTTACCCAAAGGGCAGCAATCACGCTTTCCCCCCAGTCTGAATAAAAAGGGTAATTGGGAGGCCTTGGGGGGTCGGCAGGGGTAGCTTATTCCAGTCAAATCTGGAACCTATAAGCCTAGCCGGAGGATACAACTTTAATCACCTCTGGGCCCCTCCTCACTTTGCTCAGTACTCTTCTGGCTTTTCAATTAGTGTTTCATTTCTTTGGCAACTATTTACTCTGCTCATGGTTTATATCTATAGCACGCATTTATTTTCAGTCATCGGTCAGGGTAACTCAGCAAGAACTCCACGCGAGAGGTTTCAACGTCGTCCTAATAAGCGTCCTGCTTTACCTTGCCAGCACACTGCCCACCCAGAAATCAGTGGGGTGTCTCTTAAAGGCAGGTCTGATTGTGACCCTCCTTGCCTGCCCTGAAGCCAAAATTAAACTCAGAATCAGAGCCTCTCAGTATCAGTTGCTTTACCGCAAGGGAAAATTCCACATTCCTTAATACCTCTCCAAATGTATTTATGTCTGCTGCTTCTCTCCCTTGTTCATTTCTCCAGTCCCATGTTTTGCTGCAAACTACCCCTGCTTTAACTGTCTGCATGGCTCCATGAGCAGCAGTCTCAAGTCTCTGCAATCTGGTAAAAACTTGCCAGCGTGTCACATAATTGCTTTTCTTATATGCTAAAGATGTATTACTTTTCCTTAGTAAACAGAATGCTAATCCTTATACATTCGTGTGTGTGTGTGTGTGTGTGTGTGTGTGTGTGTGTGTGTAAATGCTCATGGTAGTTTCATATGCATTATACGGTTTATTCCTCATAATGCCACCTTTAAGTAAATAGTACAGTTTTTATTATCCGTGTTTCTTAGATGACACAACGGGCTCCATGTGCTTCCTATTTAGCCTGAGTCACCAGACAGTGGGTGACAGACTACATATATCTGGTTCACTATGTAGAGTCTAGTTTCTTTTCAGTTCTGGGTTATTTTTGAGATGCCTCTGGTTCAAAATGAAGAATAATTCCGACTAAATCAACTCCATGAGAACAAAGCCCATGTAGGTTTCCTTCACCATGGGGCCTGGCAGAGGGAATGTGCTTCATAATTATTTGTTAAATGAATGAATGAGCCTCTCCTGGGCTTTCGAGCCTTCTGTATTTGCGAATGGCACACAGAGAAGAGACGTGATCTTCTCAGGTACTTAACATGCAAGAGGGACTTAGGACATCGACATGTGAAGAGAGAGACTCCAAAATGAATCTTGGTTCTATTTATTAGTTGTGTGCTTTTGGACCATTATTTGAATTCTAAATCTCAATTATATCATCTGGAATTTTCATCATCTGGCTAAAACATAAAGACAACATAACTTGCTTCACAGGGTTTTTGTGGGAGGTAAATGACATACGTATAAAAAGCATGTACCACAGGGTCTAACATTTAGTAGATGTTAGATAAATATTAGTAGTTCTCTTCCCGCTGTGAGGGAGAAGTGTTAATTCATAGCCATTTAGGTCAGCAAGAGATCCAATCATTTAACATTTTCTTTCTAAATAGTCATTACATATTTATAATTCCAGGCTGCTTGATTTATATGTGTTCCTGTTAGCTGCTTCTAAGCAGTTTCCAGCTTTTGCATACCCCTAGAGTTTATCTCATTCTGCTATATAGGTTGGAAATAAATTTTGAAATTATACCAATATAACTCAACAATCTTTCAAGCTGGTGGATTTAGTTGTGAGTCTTAGCTAAGGAAAATAACAACCATAGTAAAATGTTTTGTAAATCCATACCTGATTGGAGAGAGGATATTAGAAGTTAAGCTCTTGATTTTAATATATCTGGGCATTAAGCTACCTTTTGTATTTTGCTCGGTACACTAATCCACATAGAAAGCACTACAGAAATTTTGATTTTAGGAAGCCCCCCTAAATGATTCTTTTAACCATGTGAGTGCTGAAATGTGCAGTTTTGCAATCCATTCCAAGTACTCAAGGATTCAGGAAAGAGTATTTGTTTAGCTTTTAAATAAAAATTATTCTAGACCTGAGTAATGCTTAGGGGGTTAAGAAAGGATAATGATATGTTTTTTGATTCTTTTATGCTGCCATATTAATTTAGTTCAATTTGTTCCTTTCCTTCAAATGCCTTTTAAAAATATAAGTTGAAAAAATATGTTTTTAGCCATTTCTACAGCTGATTATGCTGCCTGTGAGGTTTGGACGACTTCTTTCCCTGGTGCAAATCTGTGTGGATTTCTGAAGCAACTCAGTTTACGTCAACAATTTCTGTACAGTCTTTGCCGTGGGTCTGCTTTGTTAGCTGTGTGCTTTTACCTGGTAGAAGTCTCAGTTTCCCCCTTGGTCAAAAGTGGCAATTAATATCCATCTAACCTGTGCTGTATGGATGAAATAATATATGTAGATCTCTGTGCATATGGGGCAGAAGCGCTATAAATATGAATCCCTTTTCCACCTTTCTCTGCTAAGTATTCTTTAACCATCTCTATGCTGCCGACAGTTTTCTATCTAGTAATGATACCACTTTGCGTGTATGCACTACTTTTCAACTGTGCCAAGCACTCTCCTGTACTAGCTTTCCATCCTCGTAACAAGCCTGGCAGGTGGATAACACAGTGATTACCGCTTCCGTTTGGGAGATAAAACAAATTGTCCAATTGTAAACTTCTTAGGTGTGAAGGACTATGTCTTTTGCTCTTTTCTTTGTTCCTTAGGCTGAGCTTAGCACTGAACTTGGCGTCTGTTCGGGGCTATGTAAACACTTGCTGTACAGAGCTGATTGATGGGAAGGGCAGTAGCTTGTGCAAGGTTGCACAGACAGAGGTGATGGCAAGACCAGGACAATCTTTCAGATTTTTCCATTAGACAAGTGGTGAACAACTTTTAATTTTTTCCCCCAAAAGGGTCAATTCAGGGAAAATAAAAATGTTTATGTGCCACAATTTTCCAATTAAAATGAAAATAGCTTTATTGAGTCTCAAGGAAAAATATATTCCTTCTACTTAGATTACTTCCTTCTGCAGTAGAAAAGTGCCAATGAGAAATATTAGCGCTCCGTTTTCACCACTAAAATGTTAATATCTGGGCATATTTGAGAAGGAGCCACCCAGAGGCAGCTTTCCAATCTTTTATCCCTCATATTTGCAGAGCACTTTAGAGTTCACAAAGTGCTTTCATAGGCATTATCTAATTACATTCTTGAAACAATCCCAGGAAGGGGTATTATTACTAACCACACCCTAAAGTTGAGAGGGGGAAATGACTTGCCTAAGGTCATACAGCAAATGCATACCGAACAAAGCTAGATGCATTGCCTCCCAGACCATGTATACTGAGCACTACTCCCTTCCTCTGTTTTAGGTACTGGGGATAGATATAAGATAGATCCCCCCCCACCCAAAACAAAAAACAATGTGAGCATTTCTCTTTCTTATTCCCTCAGTCTCTGGTCATGTGGTGTCTTTTTGTTTTTGTTTTGTTTTTTAAAAACAGCTGAGTACAAGAGCCCAGGAATGAACCACTCCAACAAAACAAAACAAAACAAAATGAAACAAAAACATATTACTGTATTTCCTTCCCTGGAGGGCTTCTGCCCCGAAAGTCTCTGCTTTGTATGGGTAAGAATTGTGCTGTGCTACAAGGGGAAGCTCCGTGGCCTTCAGGCTGATCTGAATGACGTAGCTGGGTGACCAATGCTACCGAAGAGAGATTTGTTCTGGTTTATAGAATGCCGGTGATTCGGCACAGTTTTGACTTGAGAATCTAGAAACTAATTTTGTGGCAGGATGCAAATATAGTAAGGCTAGAAAATTTTCACTAAATATGCATGACCTTTCTTTCCCACATCGATCCGTTCCATTTTTTCATATCCACCTCATTTACTTTTGTTGACTTCCAACCGGAGATTGCAATAAAACAAATTTATTTAACCAGGTTGCCCACTGTGAACAAGTGACCAGGGGACCCACCCCCAGTCCCCCCGCCACCACCACCGCCGCCATTTCTCTTCGGGGAGTTCTCCAAACCTCTTTGGAGAGTGGAGGAAATCTATGGAAATATGCGAGGCAGGTGCATATTTGCATAGGGTGCCAAAGCTGGGAAGTATGAAGAAGGAGTGGGAATGGCACAGGGGGCATGGCTTTCTGCTGACGTGACTGTCTCCCTGTATCCAGTCTCAGCCCACTGGTCTCCTTCTTTATCTCCCCTCCGTGGCTTCTCATTTGTCGTAGCTACATGAGGTAAGAATTAATTTTGAAGTTCTTTTTTTAATGATACTTTTCTTTTTTTGCTACTACATCTGCTCCCTCCCTCATTTGCATTTCACAGTTTATCTGTTGTAAGTGACATCATTTTCCAAATTCCTTTGAAGAGGACAGCGTTGTCTACCCTGTGGTAACCGATAATATCTCTTGCAGGGAGAAAGAATACTTGTGGAAAGTTGGCCTCAGATAACTCGCTCCTCTTGAAATCCAGAGCCTCTTTATATTTGATTTTCTGCTTTCCGACCTGATAGAAATGGTCATTGACTTGTTTTAGACATGGTTGTGTTTGCTAGCAGATTGATGAAGTCCACATTTAGCGGACTTGCTAGGTTTTTCTGTTTGTTCTTTGAGTAATGCTGCTGAAAGTGAAATTAGACCCTCTGTCGCAAGTGCTGTTTCAGTGGATAAGTGGATAGATTTAGACCATTGTAGAGAGGTCACCTTAGACTTGGGTATATATAATTTTTCTTCTCATATTTTCTTACATCTGCATGTCTAAAATATCACTTTACTTTTTATCAAAAAACATAAATGCAAAGATAAATCAACTAGTAGTTCATTGAACTGGAAATCTTCACAATATGCAATTTACACGTTTTGTCACTTTTGTGATGTTTCTCATTTTCCATATTTCCAACATGCTAATGACTATATAAACAACATTTAGCCCCATGTATTTTTATTTAATAAGAATCAAAAGCCCCCAAACCTAGGCCTATATCCAGAATTTCCCCAGAAGATAATTCGTATAATTCATAAGAAAAGCTTGTACTTTCTTTTCGCCATGTGGTAACTCAATTTATTGTCAAAGGTAAGATTCAGGGGCGCCTGGATGGCTCAGCGGTTAAGCGTCTGCCTTTGGCTCAGGGAGGGATCCCGGCATTCTGGGATCAAGCCCCACATCAGGCTTCTCTGCTGAGAGCCTGCTTCTCCCTCTCCTACTCCCCCTGCTTGTGTTCCCTCTCTTGCTGGCTGTCTCTCTGTGTCAAATAAATAAAATCTTTTTAAAAAAAAAGGTAAGATTCAGCCCAATATTGTTCACATTTTGCAGATATTTATGAATCACCTAACTGCTCATGGCACAATGCTCAGCCCTTTAATACTAAGATGTGATATTGAAGTATTGCAATAGTGTCTTACCTAATCTCATCGCGCTTTGCCTCTCTATGCACCCATCCATCTTCTACACCATCCATTCCTTTATGAAGCCATTTCTGATTCCTCCTCAGAATTTTCTCAACCTGTCTTTAAGGCACAACACTTACTCTTGTTCCAGGGCATGTGATATATGCCATCATTAGATAACCTATTCATTACAGATGATGCAGATAATTAGTTACTGATAATTAGTGGTAGATACAGATAATGAGTGGCATCCCACTCATTTTTAAAATAAACTATTGAGTATAGCATGCATACAAAGAAATGCATAAATCACAATATATTTCTCAATAACTTTTCACAAAGGGAACATATTCATATAACCCTTTTCCAGAGCTGTAAGTAGGATATTACCAGTTCCCAAATAGTGGCCTTTGTGTTCCCTCCCTGTCATAGCTTTTCTCCCAAAGGTGACACCACCCCATCTCTCATCACCACAGAGGAGTTTTAGTTTTGTGTATCTGGACTTTTTTTGCTCAATATTATGTATGTGGGTGCATGAATTATTAGTGGTACATTTAGTAGCACTGCTATTGAATATCCCATTTTATGGGCATACTACAATTTATTTATTCATTCTACTGTTGCTGAAAATTTGTTTTTGTTTGCTTGTCTTGTTTACTAGCCTGGGGCTATGAGTATGCTCCTCCATACATTTTAACATATAGCTTCCAGTAAGAACACATATACGTACATTTCTGTTCATTTGTTAATGCTCTTCTTGGGCTTTAGAATTGCCACCAAGGAATCAAAAATTGCATTTTAATTTTTTAAAAAATTCAGGAATGTGTTTTGCAAACATTTGAGTTTTGAAAGCAAGTAAAGGAAACTTCTTAAGTTGGTCTACTTCCCCATTCCAAACATTGGGGCTTTTAAGTCTGTTTCAAGTTGTTTCCCAGAAGTAAGCAGGCTAATTAGTAGAGTGTATTGGTTTAAAGAAAACCTGTTCTCAATTTAAAATAAAGAAACAAAATATTCTGAAGCATCAAACAAAAAGGAGAAATTACAAAAATACCAAAGGTAATACAAACTCCTAGAGAGAAAATTTCACGTGAATTCCTAGAAACTTTTATAATAACAACTCATACCAACACTTAGTAAACTGAAACCGGGTCTTATCAATGAACCCAGAAAAGACTGAAGTGATTTCTAAGATATAAAATATAAAATCAGCATTGGAAACATTTAATGTAGAATGGTAGAACTGTCTCAAGAAAATCAGATAATGAAATAGAAGGCATACTGGAATAATTTTAAAAGTGTATTTAAATAATCTCAAGGAAAGATGGAGAATGAGAATATACTATGTGAGTGGTAGGAGTCAACAGAGAAGAACACAGAATAAAGAGAGATGACTATACATAAGCAAGAATAATAAAAATAAATGGTAAAAAAGAAAAAAATTCTAGAACTAAAGTTACTAAATTCCCAAGATTGAGACTTGAGAGAAATCCAAAAGGCCTATTATGTTCCAAGTAAAATGTATAAAGGTAAACTACTACGAAAAGACATTAACAATTTTTAACTTAAATTTTCAATATCAATATATAATAAAACAACCTATCAAACAAATACTGGTTAAATAACTTATCCAAATACCTTTTCCTGAATAAAGCACTAGCAGGTGTGATCCAGCATCTTAAGAGGTGGAATTCCACACTTTGAACTCAGCAACGTCTTTCGTCTTTTTGAATTTTCCTAGCACGGAGTTCACTTAGTACATGTTTCTATTTTATCTAAATTGATCTTTCTTTAGTCTTGTAAAAATATATATTGTGCAGGTTATATCTCAATACGTCCCAAGACATCTCAAAAAGACTCCTGGGATCAATGATGAACATGCAAGGGTTAAGTAACACTGGTATCTCAAAGCACAGGTACAATTCTGTACCAATAATGGACTATGCACTAAACACGATTGTTGTTTTTAAGAAGAAATATTTGGATTTAATTAAATGACATCATAAAGATAGGAAAAAGACTAATAAAAATAAATTAGAATACAGAACACCAAAAGGAAAGCTAGGACAAGAAAAATCTTAACTGTATAACTGCTGGAACAAAACAGGACACAAAGGAAA
The DNA here is from genome assembly GCF_002007445.2 of Ailuropoda melanoleuca. NCBI lineage: Eukaryota > Metazoa > Chordata > Mammalia > Carnivora > Ursidae > Ailuropoda > Ailuropoda melanoleuca. Next base: position 74,236,882 of record NC_048219.1, on the reverse strand, counting down.
AAAAGGGAAGTGAAAATTAATGGACTCTACCTTCAAGATAAAAGTACATAAGTGTCAGAAGGTAAGAGAAGCTATAAAATTGGTCACATTTTCTTTTTTCAAAGATATGTATGGAAAAAGACTGTTCTTGTATTTCAAAACTTGTGATACATTATAAAATGATTTATTATGTTATTAAGCAATAGTAAAATGAGAGCATAAAATAGAATTACAGAAGATGACATCTAAATAACAATTAGAAGAATAGATTTAAGTGGTTTAAAACCTCTATAAAAAGAGGAAGAAACTTAAATGGAATTGATAAATATATAAGATGTATATAAATACATGTTTAAAGAAATCTACATATATATACACCTATGGGGACCACTGGGGGCCCCACACTGTTGTATATGAGTCAGTATGGATCTGGATCCACCTTCATGTGGACTCAGGAGTTCCAAGCACAGGCCTGGGTCAACCAGAGACTCATCTCCCTCCCTCTGCCCTTTCTTGCCAGGACATGACTGACCCTCTCCATGGAGGTGCCAGCCTAAGCACGACTGTATTTGGGGACTGCTATTTGTAAGGGATCATTGGAGGAAGGATTTTTGCTGGAGGAGATAAGACAACATGAAACCTTTAGCAACGGTGACTCACAAAGCAACAGCACAAAATTTTCACGAACAATTGAAACCCGTCATCACCTTGTTCAAAATGTTTGAGTTTTTATGACTGCGCAAGCAAAATTAATGAACAGAGTTTGGATGGGATCCTTAAAGATTGGAGAAATAAATTTATTGGTGGTACAGCTTCCAGTGAAACATACAGTAGGAACATGCAGAGAGCAGGTTATCCATGAGCAGCTCCCCTGCATGCCCTGTGTGCGGGATCTTGTCTTCTTTCCCTTCAGCTTCATCTCTGTTGCTAACACTCCCACTCATGCTTTAGAATAAATGCCTTTTCTTTAGACCAAATTGGAAATCCTTTGTTCTTCCCAGTCATAAATACTGCCCAGGGTTATGCCAAGGTTACTAAAGAACACGGTACAGACTTCTTTGACAAGGATGGGATGATGATAGACAGCAGGGTGATTTATAGGTTTATAACACACTTCACATGAGCCAGTGTATGCAGCTATGGAAGATGGAGCTAGTTGTTGAAGCTTGTCAGGAAGAAGTGAACATATTAAGAAGACAAATCACTCAGAGAGAAAATGTATAGAACAAAAGATCATAGCAGGTGATGACACTAAGTAGACAGAAGCCATCTGAAAATTTGGAACCCGTGCTGGGTCCTCCGATGGGATAAGTAGGTGTGTAGCTGAAGGTAGAAGCACACTGGGAGATACAGATGCCTCTGATCCTCCTCTCTCTCTCTCTCTCTTTCTCTCTCTCTCTTTTGGTTGCACCCATACAGTCAAGAAAGTACTTTGAGTCATTCTCCCATAGAAAGTTGTATCCTTATGCCTGGACCTCAAATCATGGGCTCTTTGAACTCTGCTTCCACCAAAGCCAGACTGAAGTATCCTGGAAGTAGGGAAGACCTTCTTCCTTCCCAGAGAGTAGCTGGAGACAGAGTTGAGACATCATATAACAGTGATTATGAAAATCTGATTGACCCCCATAGACTCTGTAATAGGGAATACTCAGATTCAAAGAATTGACAGCCCATGATACAACCCCATGGGGGCTCCAGGAACACTCAGACCTCCTAGATTTCACTAAAGAAAAGAAACTTTCCATTTAGCACTGTTTTACTTGATTACTTGTTGAGAAAACAAAAATTGAGGATTTAATCTGCGGGCGAGGCTCCTTACTCAGATCCCTGGACTCCGAAGAGGAGAATCCTTATGCACAGAACTTGTGGGAGCCTAGCATTTGTGGGTCCTCACCCTTTGACCCCGTGTGCAGGTTTCAACAGAGGATCATTGAGAATATCAAATTGTCGGGGCGCCTGGGTGGCTTAGTTGGTTGTGCATACAACTCTTGATTTCAGTTCGGGTCATGATCTCAGGGTCCTGGGATTGAGCCCTGTCTCCAGCTTCCTACTCAGCAGGGAGTCTTCTTGTCTCTCTCCGCCTCTGTGTCCCCCCCCTCAAAAAAAAGGAAAAATTAAAATAGATAAAATTTTAGAAAAAGATATCAAAATGTCCTAATTCTGGTACTATTCATGGATATACTGATATAATTAGGCAAAGTAAAATTTATGAACATAATTCCTGTTCTTTAAAATAAATTAGAAATTAAATACCAAGCACAAGTAGTCTATGAATGTTGTATAATTCATCTATAAATGAAAACCTTACCCTTTGCACTATCATGTCTTGAAATTTATGTTTTTCAAAAGAAAGTGAGTTTAACAACAGCCTCTAGGGGATCTTCTTTCTATGATGAGCCAAATTCATCTTTGCCAGAAAAATTTCTTTAATAAGAAACCTGATTGGAACAAATCAGATTTGCCTTCTCTTGTCTTATCAGATGTGACTTGGAGAGTTTGAAAGAGAGGGCTTTGTTTTAACTTCTTTCTACCCTAAAATGTACTGGCACTTAAAATGGCTGCTTTTAAAAATATACAAATGCCAATTACCAATAAGCAATCATGCAAATAAGTATGCATAAAATAAATAAATTAATTTTCTTTTGAAGGATTATAGTCACTGCTATCTTGCACTAGCCACATTTATGGTTTCTGTTCTGCAGTTCTAAAGGAAGGACATACAACAGTAGATAACAGAAAGATATTAGGTACCAGATCCAAACTATATGATGGACAGATTCCAGACACAATGGATTTAGTTCAGTTTATATGTGAGGGATACAATTCATTTAGGCCATCTGACAAATCCTAGTGTTAATTTGATTTGTGGAGGAAAAATATTTAATAAAATGTTCGGGAATTTTTTTTAAAGATTTATTTGTTTATTATTGTAGAGAGAGGGAGCATGTGGAGAGCATAGGAGGGGCAGAGGGATAGGGAGAGAGAGAATCTCAAGTAAACTCCCCTGCTGAGCACAGAGTCCAACTCAGGGCTCCATCTCAGGACCCTGAGCTGAAATCAAGAGTCAGATGCTTAAGCAACTGAGCCACCCAGGTGCCCCAGTTGGGAATCTTGATAAATGGAAGATTCATTTTAAATCTGGGGGGGGGGGGTTGGGAGAACACCCTTATAAGCTACAGGTTAAAATAAGTACTGAGAATCTATATATATATTTTTAAAGATTTTATTTATTTATTTGACAGAGAGAGAGACAGCCAGCTAGATAGGGAATAGAGGCATGGGTAGTGGGAGAGAAAGAAGCAGGCTTCCAGCGGAGCAGGGAGCCCGATGCGGGGCTTGATCCTATGACCCTGGGATCATGACCTGAGCCGAAGGCAGACACTTAACTACTGAGCCACCCAGGCACCCTATATTTTGTTTTAATAATCTTTTTTCTTTTTTTAAAATGTAGAGATTGTATCAATGTTTCTCAGACTGGAGAAAAATAAAATACCTTTTTTGATCTGGTTGTAACTTTTCTAAATTCAGGGAATATTAAACTAAACTCAGAGCTTTCTACTTTGAGTTCATAAAATTGAAAGTCAAAAAGGATGAAATAAACCAAATATTCCATTTAAAATCATAGAAAAGTAAGGATAAAAGTGAAAAGAAGCAAATTTGCAATGTCTGTTTTCAGGATAATAGCCAAACTGGACAAGTTTGCCTGTAAATATTGATCAAAGTGCCTGGCTTATTGCCTTTGCACCACTGTTTAAGTATAGATGAGATAAAGTTGAAAACAGTGTTGGTACTAATTCTTATTTAGATTTCTAGATTATATATTGGAGCTTTAAATCGAGGATTTTAGTGGCACAACAGGCAAAATGTACAACATGAGCCAAAGGTACTGATTATGGTATAATGCTCAGTATGTTTACTCTTCCTAATATTGTAGATAGGTCTGCAGGGGAGACTGATGATGTTCATAGTTGCTATGAGTGGAAATTGCCAGCATAAGATTTATACCCACAAGTTTGCATACATTTCATATTGTTATATTTACTTTATGAATTTATCTTGAATACAACAGAGAAACCACCGCGAGATAAAATAGAATCTTCTGAAAGCGGTGTTTTCCTTTGTAGCAATTGAAGAAATTCTAGGCATAGTCATGGAAATGAATACAATATTATAAAAAACACGACAGCAAGAAATCCATTTTATGCATCAAGTTCTTGAATACCTTTTTGAATGTTTGTCCTGCTCGGTCTCAAAACCCTCAGTGCATAATTTAAGGTTTGGAAGGAACATCTCCTATCATCATTTGGTTTTAACATCTACCCTGAGTATTTCCTTGATAACAAATGTATTTGACACTATCACAGATGAAATTTTTTGTTTGGTTGCATATTAACCTGCCATTTCCCTGGTGCTTTGTTTTAATATATTGAAACTAGTGGTTTTATATACAATTCATGCCAATCTACGTAAACCATGCTGAACTACAAGCCAAAAATACAAGCTCTAAAATTTAATAAAATGTTTTTCAAGTAATGATATATATGCTTTTAGTCATCACCTAGGAATTAAGTTTGAGAGGCCATTTGTCATAGCCATTTTGAAACCCCACATAGTGAAATTACCTTTAGTGTATTTCTGTTTTATTATGTTTTTATAGTCAGAGTATACCAGATTAATCCATTTTCTTAGATCTGTTACTTAGACAATATTTTGCACTCTGTCCTCTACCATACATACATTAAGCTCACCGCTAACCCATTGGAATTTGTTTAAAAATACATTTCATTCACCATGTAATCAGTACTAGATTTAACCTTGGCTCCTTTCTTTTCCCACATTTTCTCATGAAAATAGACCAAGTTGCATTTGGAGACACAAACCATTTTTTAAGAGGATAAATATAGTCCCCATAAATGTAGTAAAATGCAATGAACTTCTAGGAAAAGAAAGTAGGAGAAGTGCTGTCTTCTGAGAATTAAACTAGTAAAATACAGACAAAAAGAGTGTGGTTAGAGGTTTATTGTTGATATGAAGATGGAGATGCTTGAATATTTGCATAATGAAGTAAGTAATGTGGATACTGGGGGGAAGCTGCTGTTACAGTGGGTAACTAATAGCCCAGACCTCCCGGTACAGGAGCCAGGTATTTTTATTTTTAACAAGTTCCTCATTTAATTTTTTTGTAAACTACAGATGTTTGTATGGAATTTAAGTCTGATACTTATATTTTGCTCATTTGTATGTGTGAGGTTACTTTTCCTGTTTTTTCAGAAAGGGTCTTGGTTTAAGTAACTTGTCTAACTTCGCAGTTTTTTTCTTCTACATGCACGAGTATGTGTGTGCATGTTTAATGTTTAAAAGAAAATTATGTATGGTAGCTTGCTTTGTAGGATTTTATGGCTCTGTCAGCTTTCCCCACTGGATTATTTTCTTCCTTTGCTTCTGTTCTATAGTTATCAAATTTGATCCCACTGTTAGTAGTTACTCCTTAATATGGGTTCCCATTCCAGAAGGGCGTCTAGTGGGTCAGTTTGAGAGTTCATAGGGGACAGACTGCTTCAGCCCCTCAGATAACCTTGCTGTGCCCTCCTTGAGTTCCCTCATGTCCTAGAGTGCGGGGAAACCCTTTCGATTTGGCTATTCTCCAACTGGCCCACAGCATGTTCTAGCGAATATCTGTTGGCTATTTGGTGTTCTCTTGTTTTGGAGTCTGTCAAATATCACATCGCTTCTATTAGACTCCATGCAGTTCCTGAGGCAGTTGGCAGTTTTTCCCCACCTGTCGATGTACTGGAGGATATATGGTGGAGCTATCTCATCACATAGTTTTGTTGTATATACTACCCGTGTGGTCATGACTTTGCTGTCTGGTTACTTTGCCCATTTTTTTATGTGGGAATTCAAGACAAAAAGTATGCCTGGCATTCTAAATTGATATATTTTTTAAAGATTTTATTGGTTTATTTGAGAGGGAAAGGGAGAGAGCTCCTAAGAGCAGGGGAGGGAAAAACAGACTCTCCGTTGTGCAGGGAGCCTGATGCTGGACCGATCCCAGGATGCTGGGATCAGGACCTGAGCTGAAGGCAGACGCTTAGCCAACTGAGCCACCCAGGTGCCCCTAAATTTATATTTTTAAACAGCTCTATAGGTGATTCTTATATACCACTGTACCACATCGCAGTATCTCAGCTCCAGTGCCTACCGACAACTAACCTCAGTCTGTGTTTCTCTCAGTCTCAATATACGCGAGGGAAAATCTGAGTAACTATTAGCCAGAAAACGTTTGCTTCGGGGCGCCTGGGCGGCTCAGTCGTTGAGCGTCTGCCTTCGGCTCAGGGCGTGATCCTGGCGTTCTGGGATCGAGCCCCACATCAGGCTCCTCCGCTGGGGACCTGCTTCTTCCTCTCCCACTCCCCCACCTGTGTTCCCTCTCTCGCTGACTCTCTCTCTCTCTCTGTCAAATAAATAAATAAATCTTTAAAAAAAAAGTTTTCTTCATCTAATGTCCAACCACAAACTGATAAGCAATGGGTGGTAATCTATTATCTGTCACATTTAAGAATGAAAAGTACAGATCAACAGAGGAAAAATAAATGGTTGTTTAACATTTATCACAACTCTAATTTATGGTTTTCTCTGAAATAGTAAAACATGTAACTAAAAAATAGGAAAAGGATTTCCTTCTCATGCTCTTGCCTCTGCCTGAACTCGCCCTGTGCCCCATCATTTGGCTGGCTGATTTCAAATTTTTATCACATGTCCATCCTGATCCCTGAACCTTCCTTGACCTAACCTTTTCTTGCAGTCTGAGTTAAAAGTTTTCTCATTCATCCACTAAGTTTCAATTTTTTATCTTTTTGTCTTTTTCTTTATAACACACTAAATTCCTTAGGATGGGAATTGTGTTTTTCTCCTTGTATCTCCAGCATCAAGCATGATATTTTTTAAGTAGGAGGAACTAATGATGATGAATGAATAATTGATGAATGAGTGAAATGAATGAATGAACAAATGAACATAAATCATTAGTAGTTTTACCACTTAGCAGTCCTCATTGGCTGTTTATGGGAGGCTGAATAAAGCCTCTCACCCCTCCAGGATACCTATGTCCTAATCTCTAGAACCTGTGAATATGTCACCTTATATAGCAAAAGTGTCTCTGAAGATGTAATTAAGAATCCTGAGATGCAAAGATTGGTTATCCTAGATTATCTGGATGGGTCCTAAATATAGTCACAGTGGTCCTTGAGGGAGACAATGTGGAGAAGGAGATGGGACTACAGGAGAAAGAAGCAGTAGTGAGTCTGGTTAAGTGGTCACTAGCTGGGGAACGCAGGCAGACTATGAGTTGGGAAAGGCCAAGAAACAAATTCTCCCTTAAAGCCTCTAGAAAGATGCAGACTTGTCAACCTCTTGATATTAGGCTTCTGACCTTCAAAACTGTAAGAGAATAAATTTGAGTTGTTTTAAGCTTCTTATTTCATAATAATTTGTTACAGCAGCCATAGGAAACTAAGGCCTATTTCGGTACCTCAAAGTGGGGAGCTGCTTGACAAATCCCTAAAAATGAGAAAGTGGTTTTGGAATTGTACGAGCAGAGGCTGGAGGTGTTTGAGGCTGAGTTTGCCTGAAGCAGACTACTGGTAGAAATGTGAATGTTAAAGCTGTTGCTGGTAAGGGCTCAGAAGGAAGTGAGGAACACAGCGAGCCTATATCATCTTAGAGAATACCACAATAGTTAAAAACAGAATGTATTTAGGTATATGAATGTTGAAGATACTTCTCTTGAGGGCTCAGAAGGAAATGAGTCCCAGAGGGAAGGGGATTTTTGTTACGTAGTGGCAGAAAACTTAGTAGGATTGTGTCCTAAACTTGTGTTAGAAGCAAAATTTGTAGAAGAACTTGGATATTTGGCTGAGATGATTTCCAAGCAAATATTGAAGGTACGGCTTGGATTCTTCTTGCTGCTGACAGTAAAAGGCAAGAGGAAAGAGACAAATTGATTGACCTCTTAGCCAAAAAGAAACCAGAACTTGATTTGAGAGATTCTCAGCATATGCAGATGGTAAAAGATGCTAACATTGGGGGATTCGTTATAAGGAAAGCATACTCTAGAGATGAAGGCAAGGGTTTCGCTGGATAATCTCTTGACAGTGCCTCCAACGGATCTAAAGGTCAAAGTATCCAGCCATATAGAGAGCTCTTTGAGGAGATCAGGCATGTCATTCATGGACCCACTCAGCCATCTCAGCAGAGGCATGGAATAGAGGTAGGATTATCCAGGAAAGATCTGTGGAAGAATCTCTTATCTAATGGAGTGAATCCCTGAGATATACACAGAGACCCTCAGTTTGTTTAGAATGTTACACCAGCAGAAACACTGTTAGCTTGGACTGAAAAGGATAGAGAGGGGATGAAATGAAAGGGGGCTTTCAGACCTCCAAGATTCTACAGGAAGAAAATAGGCTAAAAACATGACTCAGTTGCAAACATGTGCTACCCTTCATGAAAAGGCTAGGATGGTTCAGAGGGAGCTGGATGCCTAGAGGGTAGAGCTATGAGCCCAGGAGATAGAATGATGAGCCCAGAAGACAGAGTGTCATGCCAGAGAAGACCATTCCCAGGCCTTGAAACCTAACAGGGTTTGCCCAGTTGGATTCTGAAATTGTCTGGGGCCGAGGACTCCTTTTTCCTTTCATTTTCTCTCTTTTTGGGTGAGAATGTCTGTAACTGTTAACCTATGCTTGTCACCATAGTGGTTTGGGAGCAGATAACTTGTTTTTAAGTTTTTCAAGTCCACAGATGGAGAGAAATTTTTTCCCAGGATGTATTCAACTGAGACTCCCACTCATACCTAATTTAGATAAATTAAAGTGAGGTTTGGGAGTTTTGAACAGATGAGACTTAATGTGATTTGGGGCTTGAGTTGCTGCTGTAATGGTTTGATACTTTGGGGGACCTTGGGATGGGGCAAATTTTTTTGCATTTGGGATGGACATGAATATTTGGAGGCCAGAGGATACCGTATGGTAGGTTGAATATTACTCCACTCTCCTATCAGATGACTATGTCCTACTTCCTTCCTGTAACCTGTGAAAATGATACCTTATGTATTCAAAGTGATTTGTAGATGTGANGTAGGTTGAATATTACTCCACTCTCCTATCAGATGACTATGTCCTACTTCCTTCCTGTAACCTGTGAAAATGTTACCTTATGTATCCAAAGAGATTTTGTAGATGTGATGAAATCAGGAATTTTGAGATTATTTTGGGTAATCTGGGAGCAGAAGAGGAGACAAATCTAATGATAATGGTTTTATTTTTTAAAAAATTATTTATTTGAAGAAAAAGAAAGCACAAACACGCAGAAAGGGGGGACAGAGGGAGAGGAGGAGTCTCAGGCAGACTCCACGCTGAGCACAGAGCCTGATGTGAGGCTCAATCTCATGACCCTGAGATTGAAACCTGAGCTGAAACCAAGAATTGGCCGCTTTACCAACTCGTGCCGCCTAGATGCCCCAATAACGGTCTTATAAGAAATTCAAATCAAAACCACACTGAGATACCACCTTACGTCAGTTAGAATGGCAAAAATAGACAAGGCAAGAAACAACAATTGTTGGAAAGGATGTGGAGAAAGGGGATCCCTCCTACATTGTTGGTGGGAATGCAAGTTGGTACAGCCACTCTGGAAAACAGTGTGGAGGTCCCTTAAAAAGTTAAAAATTGA
>NC_048219.1:74203953-74225801 GCF_002007445.2 Ailuropoda melanoleuca | reverse complement strand
TCCTAGTTCTTATGTTCCATAGATGAGAGAAATCATATGATAATTGTCTTTCTCTGCTTGACTTATTTCACTTAGCATTATCTCCTCCAGTGCCGTCCATGTTGCAGCAAATGTTGAGAATTCGTTCTTTCTGATAGCTGAGTAATATTCCATTGTATATATGGACCACAGCTTCTTAATCCAGTCATCTGTTGAAGGGCATCTCGGCTCCTTCCATGATTTGGCTATTGTGGACAATGCAGCTATGAACATTGGGGTGCATATGGCCCTTCTCTTTACTACGTCTGTATCTTTGGGGTAAACACCCAGTAGTGCAATGGCTGGGTCATAGGGTAGTTCAATTTTTAACTTTTTAAGGGACCTCCACACTGTTTTCCAGAGTGGCTGTACCAACTTGCATTCCCACCAACAATGTAGGAGGGATCCCCTTTCTCCACATCCTCTCCAACAATTGTTGTTTCTTGCCTTGTCTATCTTTGCCATTCTAACTGGCGTAAGGTGGTATCTCAGTGTGGTTTTGATTTGAATTTCCCTGATGGCTAATGATTTTGAACATTTTTTCATGTGTCTGTTAGCCATTTGTATGTCTTCATTGGAAAAGTGTCTGTTCATATCTTCTGCCCATTTTTTGATTTGATTATTTGTTTCACGTGTATTGAGTTTGAGAAGTTCTTTGTAGATCTTGGATACCAGTCTTTCATCTGTAGTGTTACTTGCAAATATATTCTCCCATTCTGTGGGCTGCCTCTTCGCTTTTTTGACTGTTTTCTTGGTNTTTTTATCTTGATGAAGTCCCACAAGTTCATTTTTTCTTTTGTTTCTCTTGCCTTTGGAGATGTGTCATGAAAAAAAAATTGCTGTGGCTGATGTCAAAGAGGTTGCAGCCTATGTTCTCCTCTAGGATTTTGATGGATTGCTGTCTCACATTGAGGTCTTTCATCCATTTGGAGTTTATTTTTGTGTATGGTGTGAGAGAGTGGTCAAGTTTCATTCTTTTGCATGTAGCTGTCCAATTTTCCCAGCACCATTTATTGAAGAGACTGTCTTTTTTCCACCGGATGTTTTTTCCTGCTTTATCAAAGATTAGTTGCCCAAAGAGCCGAGGGTCCATTTCTGGGTTCTCTATTCTGTTCCATTGGTCCATGTGTCTGTTTTTGTGCCAGTACCATGCTGTCTTTGTGATCACAGCTTTGTAGTACAGCTTGAAATCCGGCAACGTGATGCCCCCAGCTTTGTTTTTCTTTTCAACAATTCCTTGGCGATTCGGGGTCTTTTCTGGTTCCACACAAATTTAAGGACTGTTTGTTCCAGTTCTTTGAAAAATGTCATTGGTATTTTGATTGGGATGGCATTGAAAGTGTAGATTGCTCTGGGTAGCATAGACATTTTAACTATGTTTATTCTTCCAATATTAATGGTTCCTCTTATTAGCTTCATTTTTTTCCCATTTTTTTTTGCCAAGTTTAAAAATGTCGGAGGTTATAGGCTTAGGGCACTAGAGTGCATCTTTTTCACCTTTAAACTTTAAAAAGACAACTAAAATTTGGATTCGAGAAGGTTAAGTTTCACTGATCTCCCAAGAGAACAGTGATCCCTCCAATAACTGTAACCCGTCTCTGGACAATTTCTCACTGTTTTGTCTTCTGTTGGATTATAGTCATCTTGTCAAATCAATGCTGACAGTCATGTGCCTCCTGCTTATGATTTCATAGAAGGGTTAGTAAAGAGAAAAATTAAATATCCGGGAAGGATTGTAATACAATCACTGAAAGCTATTTACCCACCCACACCACTTCTAGTATTTGACCTCATGCTTGCAACCCCTTTGGGTTTCAACAGAATCTCTTGACTATTAATTGAAATACTGAGATTAGTATTATGTTAATTAGTCATTATTTTTAAAGAAAGTTTGTTCCCCTTAGGTTTTCTAATTTATTCCTTTGGATAGCTAATGTATAATTATGCAGTATTTCTGATGAGAAAGATAAATGAGATACAAACCATGGCCTTCTAGATGAGACATCCCAAAACTCTACCAAGCTGACCTCTTTATGAGTCTTGTTAGTTTTATTTGAGAAAGCACGCATTCATCTCATTATTTACTCTCTGGAATGTCATTACACCTGAAAATTGGCCCCCGAGTTGTAGGTAAAAATTTTCTAAATGCATTTTCCATTTACGCAAATTCAGAGTCAAAGCAACTCAAATCCTTTCACAAAAAAACTAAAAATAAAGTAATTATTACTTTCTTCACACTCCCAATGAAGGGCATTTAAAATTCTTAAGATTATAAGAGAAATAAATAATTCTTTACTTCTTAAGCTTATTCTGGGCCACTGAAAATGAGAAACTTTATTTTGGATAGTTGATGAACATTTTTTTTCACATATTAAAGTGATACTTTATCAGATAAAATAAGGAAATAAGATTAAGATAAAGCAAGCTGGATGGTAGAGCTTTGGACTCTACAGTTTATGTTGGATGGTAGGGCCAGAGAACTTCACTTTGTCATCAGACTGACTAGATCTGATCCAGGCGCCAACATTTCATTTGGACAAAATACTTCTACTTCTTTTTCTATAAAGTCAAGATAAAAAAAGGTACACCTCATTATAGATCAAATGATAGTCCATATAAAACACTTGGTACACTGCCTGGCACAAAGCAAGCACTCAATGTGTTAGATGTATTTATTATTCATGATAACACAATTCATGGTTATATACTGGCATTCCAACTCTAGTATGAGAATGTAGACTATTCAGAACAAATAACCTGAGCAGCCAGCTTCTGGTTTTGTTCTACAGAAATTTGAGTTAATAGAAGAAAGGAAAAAGCCATTGAATGTCTCTATTATAAAAACGGGCTGAACTATGGATTCCTTTAAATCATTAGTTCTTCTAATGCTTTTAGAAGATGACTCAATTTACAAAACTCCAACATAGAAAAACTTGTCTGGAATGGAACTATTGTGTGGAGATGGTATACCACTCTTAAGAACATACCCATGTCAGTTTTCCACGAGCTTTGGTGGTGGTCAGTCTCCTGCATTGAAGGTAAGCCTCCATGAAGAATGCAAATGATTTGTTGTATTACTTCAGTCTCCCATTTTGTCTGTCTTTAAAACACGGTCATTTTTTTCTTTATTCTCCCTCCAAAATGAAAGGACGGATAGTTTGGAAGAAAAGTAATAGAGCAGGTTTTCTAGATCCAATAGGGCTGTATTTCCTTTCATGAGATCCACTCAGATGAGTCTAAGTATCCTATGGGAACCACAGGGTCTCTAACTTCTCCTGCAACATTCTTTGTGCCTAGAATTGTGGGGTTTTTTTATGCAATCATTAAAATAAAATTTTCTCACTAAATGAAAGTCAAGTTTTCTTAAAGATAACTATTAATTTACGGGTTTTTTTTTCCTTTTGAAAGTATTAATATCTGGGTGGAAGGCCCTGAAAATTACACAATTGCAGGAAATTTATTTTGTGCAGTTTATAAATTAAAAGAAGGTGGGAAAGAAAGCATGTAGAAAATTCTTTTGGAGCTAAATTAGAAAAAAAACTACAATTGCTTTGTGAATTACTATGATTAACATAATTGGATAAAGTAAATGATTTGTACATTTTTACCATCTGCTTTTGGTCGAACTTGAAACTGACATTTTAACTCACATTTAAGGATCTTCCTGTGGTCTAGCGAAATACACCAAACCAAACATAAAATACACATTCTGAGAAGTTCTCAAAGCGCAAGTTTAAACTTATATATCGAAATTTCACTTCTACGTCCTTCTATCATTTTCTATGCTCTTGATACCTACATTACTATTGCTACTATTTATGGTGAGACGATATCAAAATAAATGTCTTATATATTTTACCTCATTTACTCCTCACAATATAACTTGGTGTTAGGCATTATTCTCATTTAAAGGATGAGATCAATTAAACTCCAAGTGGTTAAATAACTGGCCTGAGGTGATATGGCTACCAAATGATGAAGTTAGACTTCAGACAAGGATTCCTAATGACAGTGCACTTGACTACGGTTTTATATGCCAAGAATATTATCTGTTACTAAGAAAAAAGACAAGACATACAAAATAACCATCATCTCGATCTAAAGTATGATGTTGGTCATAGAGGAATCAGAGGGTATCCTGGGACCAAGAGTTTTCCTGGAGGCAGTTGAAACATTTTCACAGAGGAGACGGCAATTGGGCTGAGTCTTGCTGGATGAGCGAGAGTTTACCAGGAAAGTAATGGGATCGCAAAAATTGTCCAAGACATGGAAACAAAGCAAAAGAGATTGTTGGTTGTCCTTTCAGGAGAGTGCTGAGTGATATTTAGTGTGTCAGAGCTGTGCACCTTTGGTTGACTTCCTACTCAGTAGGCTATTTTCAATTCTGAAGAGATAGGGACTTAATTTTTAGAAAACTAAGAGTCACACAAATGATTCATTCATAGGAATGAAAATGATTTTTTTCCCAGTAAAGATAGAGTTGATTTCTATCCAGCACAAATGATAACCTTAAACATTGCATTTTATCACCTTATGGGATATGAGATATTAACTAGACTTGGATATATGAAAACTTATTTCAGCTTCCTAACTAAATACCATACATGTGAGTATGTGTGTGTGTGTTTGTGTGTGTGTGTGTGTGTGCGCACGCACAGGCCCAGTGGTCATTATATGTATATATATATATATATATATATATATATATATTTCTCAGGTTTATTTTATATTTGCATGACAACAATGCAAATTTTTTTGGGAAAATTATATTTTAGCAGTGAGGTATGGATATTTTCATTCAACAACTACCCGAACATAAAACAGACTCATAAAATTGCCTGGCATCTAGGGGTTGCACATACATCCCAAATATAGGAGAGAAGAATAGTTTGGGGAATGCATGAGGTAGAGGAGGCAAGTAAGTCCGACTTTCTACAGACCTTGAATGCTATGCTTAGCAAATGGCATTATAATGTAGGTATAACTGTTAGGTTGAACTAAATAAAACACATAGGTTAAAGTCAGAAAACAGCTGCATCCTTTTTGTAATGCCTTGGCAAGCCCACTTGGTTGGAACCCCTATATCCGTGGGATTCAATTAAAGAAAAATTGCAGTAACTTTTTTGGACACTCAAATAATAAATCCTAGTGAAAAGTATCAATTCAGTAATAAATGTGTTCAGTCCTAGGTAATCAAAATTGCCAACCTCATTCAAGTCCTGTCCATTCTGTAGCTTGGCCCTTGCAAGGTTGGTGAGCAGTCAGAAGAAGGCATGGTCATTATCTCCCTGCTTTCCCCATAGAATCTGTGCTCTATTTCTCCTCTGCCACTTAACAGCTGGTAAGTAATGGCTCCTGAATCTTACTTGACTGGTCCTATACACGTTGTCAAGAGTTGATCCTCTCTTGGCTTGCTGAGCATTTAAACCTACTCTTTTCCCATAGGGCACTTTTGAAGGTAATTTGGAGAACTCTCTGTCACTGCAATTCTCTTAAACACTTGCAGGTCCTTCAATATAGTGAAGTCCCTCATGCTTTGAATGACTACTATCGGAATTTTTTTAATGTATGTAAAATATATAAAGTACAAAATAAATCTTCAATAAATGTTTATTGTTATTATTGTTAAATTTTGAAATATCTGCAACATGTGATTATAGCCACAAAAGAGACATGGAGGTATGTTTGAAAATTTCAATTTCCTCTTTCATATAGTCTTAACTATCTTAACAGTGATTCTAAACATAATTTTAAAATGATAATAAGATACATATACGAATACTGTTTTGAAGGATTATAAATGTTTATGTAAAAATACTTTGCCAAATCACAACCACTTTCTGGCATAGTCATCTTGAATTATTACACATTTTTGATTTTTTATTACCAAACTGATTGGAATTAATTTTGTTTGCTCTTTTTTCATTTCCCAGGCACCAATCTAATTGATACTGTGTTTCTGCTTCAGTTGATTAGTTTATCTGTTTATATGCAATTTGGGGTTTGAAGGGAAACAATGATAAGCAGATTGAGTGTCAGTAAGTTTATCAACATATGGCTTTTCTGTCTGAATTGAATGTGAATGTAAAAATTTATTAACACTCACCTGTGAAATCTACGAAGAAATAGTTCCAAAAAATATCTAATGAGATGGCAACAGAAATTCTCTAAATGCAACTTCAGCCATTACAGTCTTTATGACAATATAACAAACCACTTGACGCATGTTTCTTTAATTTTTTTGCTGGTCATGGTCGAGATGCTACCTCCAGAATCCTGAATGCAAGAAGTGAGTGGCATTCTTCTTGCTTCCCTGCAAGTTGTCTTGTTTTGTTGCCTTCCCTCACTCTTTGGATTCTTGCTCCACAGCCTTCACCAATCTTTGTTTCTGTTTTCAACACTCATCCCCAAACCATGCCTTGACTTCCTTGAAGTACATAGCAAGCAGATACGTTCATCTTCTGTGTGATTATTTTTGATGGCTTAAAAAGTCTATATCGGCAACTTTTCCAAAGTCCTGACCTCTCAGTTACTTAATCTCCCAAATGCCAATGAACTTTTTCAGCATCTCATTTCAGCAACCCACTAGTATCTTTTAGCTTATCATCAAACAAACACAAAACAAAGCAAAACCAAACCAAACCCTACCACTTTCAAGACTCAAACCCTGAATGTTCTAAGGAATTCTACTTAGAAATTACATTATTTGCCCTTTATATTCCTTATTTCCTTTTATTTGTAAAATGCTATCTACTAATAGCTGTTGAGGGATCCTTGAAAACACTTATTTAAAAATGTTAAAGGACTCCATTGTGGGCAAAAGGGTATATGGGAAATCTCTGTATCTACCACTAAATTTTGCTGTGAACCTAAAGCTATTCTTTTAAAAAAAAATCTATAAAAATAAAAAAAGACTCCACTATGCATTTATGCAGTCTAAGCTTCTATGGGCTCTTTAAAAACACCTCAGCAATCCCTGTGTACACCTATACGGTCTCTTTTTCAGGCTGTTATAGATCCTCTCAAATTGTCTCAAGGTCCTAAACTACTTTGTCAACCAATGGCCTTGATATCAGATGTTCCATATTGTGTCATTGAAAACCTTCAGACCATCTGGAAGTGGTTCCTTAAAGTTTGCTCTCCATCATCTTGTCAGGTCTCTTCACTCATTCTTCCTTCAACCATCTAGGGTGAAGACATTGTTTCCCTACACTAAGCTGTCTCGGCTCGTATACTCATTCCATTTCTCTACACTTCCTCCTTAACCTACCTGGTTTGACTGTTTTCTAACTATTTTGGGTTTTTTCTTTCACTATTTCTTTCCCTCATATCTATGAATACACTTTTCCCCCCTACTTTAAATTAAAGGCAAAACCCAAAAATTTCTACTCAATGAACTTATACAAAGGAGATTATCTTTATATTTCTCAACAGGAACACCTTACTGTGTTGTAACTTTCACACTCACTTTTAATATTATTTCAGAATAAAGCATATATTAATATTGTGACTCCATATAATTCAAAATCATGGAACAAAGTATAATTTTTTTAATAACTTCTGACTCCTGATACATCGAGTTTGAAGTGAGATACAGAGTATAACTTTTGCAGACCAGTCATTTATTGAGTAGATTCCCTTGAATATTTAAACATTTTTTTAAAGATTTTACTTGTTTATTTGAGAGAGAGTGAGAGAGAGCATGAGTGAGGGGGAGGGGCAGTAGGAGAGGGAGAAGCAGACTGCCCGTTGAGCAGGGAGCCCATCAATGTGGGGCTCAAACCTATGACCTTGGGATCATGACCTGAGCCAAAGGCAGATGCTTAGCCAACTGAGCCACCCAGATGCCCCACCCTTGAGTCTTTAAATTAGAAAAATTAAGTTTCCAAATCTCACTCTTAACATTCTGTAAAATTTAGCATTACTTTTATAAGGCTGATTACACATTCTCCTGCAATTTTCCCGACTGTCTTTCTAGCTCTTTGGATATTTTATCTTCTCTGCATCTTCAGGCCCTCTTCTTTTTCTTTCCTTCTGTTAACAGTCATACTCCATAAGCTCCTGCCTGATCCAGGCTTCTTCTTTCCTCCCCTTCTTTCCTGTAGGGGAATAATTCAATGATTCTCACAATTTTAGTCTTTCTCAGAGCAAAATGATCAACATATTTTTATCTCAAACTGTCTTCTCTTCTGGAATTCTGAGATACAGAGTGAACTCAATTGGCTGGATCACCTCACATTGAACATGTTCAGGGCACACCTATCACTATCCTCCCTAATCCTGTTCCTCCTTCTGCTACATTTGTCTCAGTTAATGGAAGAAAATAATATTCTTCCAAGGCATGGATCTTCTAGGTCATCTTTGATTTTTCAACATCTTCTAAGTGCTCTGTCTAGCATGTCACCAAGATACTATGGATTTTACATGAGAATAGCAATGTGGCTTTCCTCAAAAAGCTTAGAAGTTGTTTTTAGTTAAATTATAATATGGACAGGGGCACCTGGATGGCTCAGGTGGTTAAACGTCTGCCTGTGGCTCAGGTCATGATCCCAGGGTCCTGGGATTGAGCCCCATGTCAGGCTCCCAGGTCAGAGGGGAGTCTGTTTCTCCCTCTCTCCCTGCCTCTCTCTCTGCTTGTGCTCTTTCTGTCTCTCTGTGTCTCAAATGAATAAATAAAATATTTAAAAAAATTATAATATGGATAACCTAGAATAGGATCTAAGAAGTAATCTTAAAAGAACTTTATTTCCAAGATCTTATTAGGACATTAGAGCATTTCAAGAAGTCAATAACAAAAGTTGTGTCAGTCTTAGTAGGTGGTTCAGCAGTGAAAGGCAGGAGAGCAATGAGACACAAGAGTTTCCAGCAAGCTCCATAGAGAAAGCTTTGAGCTCAGAAGCTCTGTGGTGTTTCTGTGGTGAGGGTGGGTGAATTACATCATCACGGCTCAATAACACCAGTCATCAATTCATTTTAATAACTATTTCTTCTCTTTCTATTTTCACCCAGCCACCTTCCGATTATGTTTTGGCTTCCTGTGTCATTTTACCAAACTCAGTAGAGGCAATTGTTCAGTCTAAATAATAGGTGTATTTTCATTATAAATTACAACATTGGTTTTTAAGGTCTTATATTACCATCCTGATGAACGTTGGTACCTTTCAGAGAGATAGTCAGTTTCTTCTTATTTTGCTTTTTTTATGAAGCATATATATGACCTATGATAATTGTATAGCTCCATGAGTTTCAGACAGTGACAACACTCATATAAACCAAATCCTGATCAATAAGCAGAAATGAGCAGTATCCCCAAAGCTCTCTAGCCCAAGCTTCTGGAATCTTTTACATCAGTGCTCAGAACAGACTTCACAGCAGCCTCCCTCCTTCCCTTCATGGCATTTTCTGAATCATAGTTTAGTCATAGGACCCCTTTGCTTGCAGACACTCATTGCTTCTAGCCTGTCTCATCACGGCCTAACTTCTAAGGTACTTTGAAGTCCTAATCTACTTTTCCTGCTCCAAATCCTACTACTTCCCTCTCCAAAATAAATAACTTTCCAAACTTAGAGATTCATCAGGAAAGCAAAGCAGTGGGGATTACATCAAGATAAACAGGAGCTGCCACCAGACCAGTGATTCTTGATCAACATTGCACTTTGCAATTGTCAGAGACATTTTCAAAAATATATGTATCTGGCCCAATTTATCTGTTTGTTTTCTGTCATATCTGACAACCAATCTGCCAGCAAATTGTGTCAGCTCTACTTTCAAAGCATATCTAGAACTCAACCATTCCTCACAGCCTCCATGACCAACACCTCAGCAGCTATCCTGTCTCATGCGGGATATTGCAATAGTCTTCAAATTTGATCCCTTTCCATGTTCCAGTTTTGTAACAGAGTAGTCAAAATGATCTTGTCAAAATGTATGAGTCAAAGCATACCTATTTCTTTGTTCTAAAAATCCTCCAGTAGTTTTCTATCTCAGAGTAAAATCCAAAGTCCTTAAAATAGCTTTCTAGTCCCTAAGTCTATACTGTCCAGCACAATAACCATCTCCCCATATTGTTACTGAGGACTCCAGATGTGGAGTCCAAACTGAGAAGTGCTGTAGGCAGAAAATACATACCAGATCCCAAAGGCATTGTACAAAAAGGTTTTTGAATATGTCAATATTTTTACTTTATTATAGTTTAAAAGGATAATACCCCTCATCTACTAGATTAAATAACACATTAAAATTAACTTTGCATGTTCTGTTTTTCACTATTTAATGTGGCTACTAGAAAATTTAACATTAGCTATGTGACTGGGGAGCCTGGGTGGCTCAGTCAGCTAAGCATCTGATTCTTGGTTTCAGGTCAGGTCATGACCTCAGGGTTGTGAGATCACCTATGTGGGGTTCCCTGATCAGCAGGGAGTCTGTTTGAAGATTCTCTCTCCCCACTCTCTTGTGTGTTCTCTATCTCTAAAAAAAGAAATAAATCTTTTTTAAGAAACTACTTATGTGAATCACATTATAACTCTATTCCATGTTGCCTCTCTAAGCAGTCTGTGTTACCTTTCTGACTTCCTTTCCTGCTACTCCTTCACCATGTCTGACCATATCATCTTCCTAGCTCTTCTTTGAGCCCACTAGGCACGCTCCTGCAGCAGGGCCTTTGTATTTTCTTTTTTTTTTTTTTTAAAGATTTTATTTATTTATTCGACAGAGATAGAGACAGCTAGCGAGAGAGGGAACACAAGCAGGGGGAGTGGGAGAGGAAGAAGCAGGCTCAAAGCGGAGGAGCCTGATGTTGGGGCTCGATCCCATAACGCCGGGATCACACCCTGAGCCGAAGGCAGATGCTTAACCGCTGTGCCACCCAGGCACCCCATGTATTTTCATTTTCCTTCAGTCTGGAAGGTACTTTCCCCTACTATTTTGTGATATCTTCCGCATTTCCTTGAGGCCTTTTTTTAAAACATTATCTCTACAGTGAAACTGTCTGTGACTACCT
Organism: Ailuropoda melanoleuca; assembly: GCF_002007445.2. Taxonomy (NCBI): domain Eukaryota; kingdom Metazoa; phylum Chordata; class Mammalia; order Carnivora; family Ursidae; genus Ailuropoda; species Ailuropoda melanoleuca. Next base: position 74,214,784 of record NC_048219.1, on the reverse strand, counting down.
GATCTAAAATTAAAATCCACAGAACTTTGTATCTCTCTTCCCTGCTTTATTTTTTCCATGTAGTTCTTATCTTTCTGTAACACAGATTCCTCTGATAGAGCAAACTGAATACTAGAGAATTTGTTTAAATCTAGCGATCTAATTTCTGTAGGCCAAAGCACACAACCCAAAGGTTTGGTAATTTTTCTTCAAAGTTTAGACAAATAATAGGGGCTTTAAAAGAAGGAGAAGTTCTCTCCAGGACTTCAGAGCACATGACTCAGCACTTAGGAGTCCACATGAGCATCCCTTTTATGTTCAGAAGGTATGATCATAGATAGCAGAAGCCCAGAACTTCATCTCCTGAGAAGGACAACTGCAAGAATGTCATGGTCACACTTCTGGCCTAGGAGGGGCCTGGGCTGTTATAAGCAGAGGCACTTATGATGGAGACTGAAGCTAAACACCAATGGGCATAATAATTGGTGGATTACTAAGAACGAGAAGCATTATCTGAGAAAATGGGTCGATTAAGGTTGTCACTAATACTAGAGACCTCCACTCAGCAGTTATGACCATGTCTTAACACCAGAATAATGATCACGTAAAGAGATCTGAGGAGACCATTGTTCTAGGCTGTGTACCTTTTTTAAAAATTTTATTTATTTATTTGAGAGAGTGAGATAGCATGAGCAGGGGGAGGGACAGAGGGAGAAGGAGAAGCAGACTCCTTGCTGAGCAGGGGGCCTGGTGCAGGGCTCCAGCCCAGGACCCTGGGATCATGACCTAAGCCAAAGGCAGACACTTAACCCCCTGATCCACCCAGGCTCCCCTAGGCTGCACGCTTTAATGACTGTCGTGTTCTGGCTGTCCAGCACACTACCGGCCAGTAGTCTGAGGGACTGGCAGCTTTATGCATTCTTAGGTCATTGCATTAGCCTTTGCATAACAGCAGGTTTCCCAAATGTCCCAGAAGAGCAACAGTGTTGACCACTTTTCCATTTCTATCCAAGACCGGACGGAATTTGCTCCTTCTAGCCATAGTGTCCGAAAGCACTTCACCTTATCAGAGAATACACTGCACGTTTTCCTTGAAAGGGTGTTTTTAGATACAATGCCCCAAAAAAGAGTTGGGAAAGAAATTTAAATTATCCCTGGTCATCTTTCAAGTTTAAATGTATGTTGAAGTGTGATTTCAGTTGACTATGTATTATAACCTCACAAACAAACCATCAGATGTGAGCATGCTACCAGCAGGAAGAATAAAATGGGAGTCTTCCAGATCCATGCTGGCTTATTTTATTGTCACTATTCACAATAACACTTTATTTAAAAATGAAAAATGCAGGGCAATTGCTAAATCAGGACCCCGGGTGGCCCCATCCAATGACCATTCACTTGAGAATACATCCATATCACATAACTAAAATGCAACAAACAAAAGATCTCCAAAGCTAACTATATAATAGTCACCAGCAGGGACTATGAAGCATTTTAAGATCAGATAAAATGAGCCAAATTAGTAGGGATGCTCGTGACATCCATTGCTTACACCCGTTCCCTTTGGCCCCTGCGGGAGACCAAATCTGGCCCAGGCCTCTCGGTACATATCTGACGCTCCCCGTATACAACACGGGCAATGTTACCCCTGCTTATCTCCCGTGGCAACTTCTCCACGGCACCGAAGATTTCTATTCGTCCGTAGTGCTCCACGTTTTTTAAAAAGAAAACCCTCAAAACAAAAGTAAGTGTATTTCTAAGAGACCAAGACGTGATAGGTCGCATATTGCTTTATAGTTTAGGGATGAGCAGAAAGATGCAAGTGGGACTGGGAAGAGACAGGACAGCACAGAATCAAATAGAAAGTACCAGGGTGTTGTTAACTCTTGTAAGTACTGGGAATCGCTAGCCTGGTGAATTATGGGTAGAAGGGGAAGTGACCGGGCAGCTTACTTAAGATTTCTAATTCTCAAGTTTCTACCGTGGTAAAGCATATTTACATCAAGTGTTTGCTGGGAGGAGAAAACAACATCATTCACGTAGAGTCCTGTGCTTGATCCATAGCAACCATTCCCTCAAAGTACTTCCCGTTGTTCACCCAACGGATAAGAGTTAACCCTGAGTCTTCCTTTATTGTATACTTTAATGCACACATCAAATAATTACATATTTTTCCTGACTCTCACAATGATATTACAGTGTTATCATGAAGGAGAAATTGCTCTTCATGAAGAGCTGCTGTTTTTTACAGAATCCCTGCCTCCAAGGACTATACAATCCTGTCAAACAAGCAATATTTACACATGGGAAACAACTTAATGTCAACTCAAAGGGCTCCTGCATACCTACTCAGGATGGGTTATATGAAAGCAGTGATCGTCCCCTTCAGAAGAAGGGGAAGAAGAAAAAGAAAAATACCTTTCACTGACTTGACTTTATGTCAAAATAATGCTAAACATTTTTAATTGATTTATCATATTTAACTCTCATAGCACATCCCATAGGAAAGCACTATGATCCTCCCCATTTTAATATATCATGAAACTGGAGCTTAAAGGGAGAAAGTATCTTGCCCAAAGTCATGAGCTACTGGATAAGCCCACAAATGCACTCAGTCCTTCTGACTCCAGACTCCACTTTGCTCATTATGGTTTTACCCAGGGACCTAGTGTGATGCTTAGAACATACAGAATATCAAATAACTCTTTGTTGAAAGACTGGGTTTAATGAAAAAAAAAATAAACACAATGTAAGGTAGAAACTACACATACTTTTAGAAATTCTAAGATTGGAGAAATTCTTATATTTAAAGATTTTCTCAACACACATTTATGAAGCATCTACCATAAACCAGGCATGCTAATAAAACCTGAGAATATAAGGAAGGGTGAGAAATGATTTCTGCTTTTAACAATTTCATATTCAATAAACAGAATAAATAGTTTTGTTATGATGTTGTAAGTGCTGTCATAGAGGAACACTCCCAAGTGTTGTGGTGAAAGGACGGAAGACAAGATTTCTCTTGGTGGTGTTGTGCTGGATAGAGAATGTCTCAGAAATGAAGGGTTATTAGAAGATGTTCCCCAGATAGAAGAGAAATCCTAGGCAGAGAGAAGAGGGAGCATAAACACTAGGTTTGTGAAACACTTTAATTGCTTTGGGGGGACAAAAAACAACAGCTGTGAGTGGCTGGTATATGAGCAGGGTAAGAAAATGAGAGGTTAGGGTTAACTTGACATGAGACTGGCCCCCTGCAGCTGTAGCCCAGAGCAAATGCTGGCCTAATGCATGGAACCACTGCTTGGATAAAAGGCATAAGGCATAGGGATCCTGGAAGACTACCTAGAAGGTAAAACAAGGTTTTACCACCTCTTACCATTCTAACTGCAAGCTTTGGACCAGCCCCTAATCTTTCTACAGAAGGCACCTTTTCATAGGGTGATGAGTCCCAAGCCCAAGTGTCAGCATCCCTCTCCCTATCCCCAGGTACTGTTAAGTCCCTTGTGCTGCTTCAGGGCCACAGGCAATGAGAAGAAGGGTGAACCCCTTATTAGGATTCCGCCGCTAAATTTGTTCCAGGTGTGGCAAACGTGCTGTTTATGCACTCTTAAATGATCAACAGCTGATGAAGCTAGAAGGGAGAGTTAATCATTTAGCGAATGGCCTTCACCCTAATCCCAATGCTATAGACTGATGCCTTCCCTCGCCCCCCACCCAATCCATATGTTGAAGCCCTAGTCCCTAACTGGGCTGCATCTGGAGAAAGAATAGGAGATAATTAACGTTAAATGAAATCATAAGGGTGGGGCCCTAAGCCAATAGGACTGCAGCCATTTCAGAAGAGGGAGAGTTAGTTCTCTCCACCCCCCAAAGACATAAAAAGAAAGCAACGGTTTGCCCGGAAGAGGACAAGAGTTCTCACCAGACGCGGACTACGCTGGTACTCTGATCCTGGATTTCTAGCCTCCAAAACTGTGAGAAAATACATTTCTATTGTTTTAGCTACCCTGTTATGGTTATTGTGGCAGAGGGGACTAAGGCAACCAAGGATTAGAAATGTAGTTTGCGGGCACAGTGAAAAGTACATGTATCTAGAATTCTAAGGCAGTAGGGACTGTTACGGCAACACGACTTTTAAAGCATATCCCCAATCCTTTCTGAGGTACTTCTTCCTTTACCTAGAATTGCTATTAAGCTTCCAACAGAAGAATGTGTTTTGAAAGGGAAAAAAGTGTGTGTGCCGGCTCACACTGTTACCTGATTTCAGTCCTAAAAAATCCCCAACACTTTCTCTACTTCAAGCCGCTCTTGACCTACTAGGTACCAAATCCAGAAGATATGCGTTACCTGCCCAATACACAAATTTTAAAATTCAAAGCATTTCATCCTTTCATATAATATTTTCTTCCTAGACTTCTTGCCTTTCCATGTTTTGCTTCTTCGCTCTGCTCCTGGGAAATTTGTCTACCACAGAGATTTGCCTTTGGTATTCTCTTCTCACTCTACACACACAACTGGGCAGACATGTCTACTGTCATGACGTCAGGTACAAAGTTAATAAGTTCTACACTAACATGTCAAGGTGTGCGCTCTCTTTGGAGTTTTAAGTGTGCATATCCAACGGTCTACTGGCCATGTAAGAATAATTTAATTTACCCTTGGAAAGGTTACTTAGTTTCTTTAAATTCCTTTACTTGTAACATGGAGTAATAATAATAGTAATAACCTCACAGAAGTTGTTTTTGTGAGGAGAAAATAAGATAGAGTCATGCCTGTTAGTCTACATTATTACTTTTATCTCATCACCCATAGTTTACTTTGACTCATTTTTTTTTTTTTTAACCACCCTACCCAAAGAAAACTCTGGGTTCTTTAAGTCCCTATCTCTGTGAGGAGTGGTATCATCGACACAGTTTTTCAAGGCAATGGCTAGGGAACCATTCTGAATTCTCCACTCTCCATTACCTTCCCCATCTTGTTGGCCACCAGTCTAGATGATATTTCTGGGACCCATCCTGTCTCTGCTTTCGTAGTCATTCCCTTAATTCAATCACTCATCATTTCTCTCTGGGGAAGGAATGCATTTTAGTTACTTCTAAACTAAGTTAAGTCTTTAGTCTTAATTTGATTGAATCTGTTCTCCACATCACTTCCAGAATTCTCTTTATAAAATACAATGTTGTTTATTTTCTTTCTTCTTTTTAAATGCTTCTTTAACTCATTCTAATGTTCTCAACATAGTCCAGGCTTGGTAAATCACACAAGATGCTCCAGAAAATAAATCTAGTCAATATTTCTTACCTTTTCTCCTATAAATTACCAATTCTTATTCCTTTTCATACAATTATTCCTTCTTCAAAAATAGCCATCAACTATTCTTTACCTGGTAAATACTATTTTTCTTTCCATGTCCCTTTGACAATCTGAGCTGGGAACAGCACCAACATGTCCCCATTACACACTGTTTTCACATCTATTATAACACTGATCACTTTGTAATGTCCTGGAGATTAACAGCGGTGAAACAATATGAAGAACAGTATGGAATTCACGTGGCCAGACTGTGTTCGAGGACAATGGGGAAACAACTTTTATAGGTGGGGAAGGCTGGTCATATCAGAGAGTTGTTGTGTCTTTGGTTAGATGGCTGGGTCCGTCTTCAGTTCTGTAGAATCTGGGACAGATCAGTGTTTTAATATTGATGATATTCCTTCCAAATAGATTGAAGCCCTAGCTACTCAGAACATCATACATCAGGCAGAGAATATTAAAGGAGATTTATATATATTATATAATTCTTTCTTTTCTTTTGACAAGGGAAAAATATGTTAAAGTGACTGTCATATTATTTACAATATGACATCTGGAACAAGAATATTTAATTTTTTAACTTAAAATATCCCTTGGAAATATATAATGGCCTCTTGCAAGTTTTTGAATAATTCATGATAGTAGACATCAAAATTGTTTGCAAGAATATTAATTTATCCCCTTTTTTTCTAGTTTTCTCTCAACTGGATAATATAAAGCACTTAACAGACACTGGCTTATTGTGAAATGGATTTTACTTTAAAATTACAATGTTGTGATATTTGGTACTAATTGAGATTTTTGGCAGTCTCTAAGACAGGCTCAGATTTTTAAAATCACTGCAGAACTTCATCAAAAGGTTCTTTTATATAATTGACATTGAGGACATGGAGACTGGATTCCTTTTCCTTTTCACCTAATGCTATCTCTTTATAGGACAAGAACTGGGGTAATGAAAGGCTTTAAACCACTGATAGTACATTGCTCTTATTTATTGTCCCATAAGGATGCAAGTATAACTTTCTTCCTTGAGTGGTATAATCGCCTATGGTTGGCCTGCTCCAGGAAGTCCTCATATGGAAATAAGTTAAAACAAAACAAAAAGAACATGTAGGATCTGTGAGTCAGGCACACATAGAGTAGGGGGCATTATCCCTGCACCAACACGACAAGAATTTCAAGAACCAGATCTTGGAAAGCAGGCTTTGAGATGTGGTTTCCTGAGTAGAAAAATATGAGTTGATGCTATGTGCTGAAGTGGCTCTGAATACAAAAATCTGAGAGCTCACCATTCTGTGAGCCTCTGACCCCGAGGACTTCTCTCTTCTTACAGACTTTTGAGAGCTCTGAACTTGAGGACATGATTATGAGAATACACAGAGGCAATAGAAAGCTGTGTCCACCCCTGTGCTTTTTTAATCCAGTTTAGATGTTTTCTAAAACACATTAGTTGCTCTGGGAGTAAACCATAGTAAATGCAACCTTGAACTGAGCCCATCTTTTGAACGGGGACCAGAGTTTGTGATCTGTCAATCAAGAGGAACCAAATCCACAGTGTTTGGAGCACTCGATTTAAAGAATCTTTGCTATAAAATCTCTCATTTTCAGACCATTTTCTACTTTACACTATCCAGCCCCAGAGGAAACATGATCACGGGAGCTTCTCACATATGTTTCTTAGTCATTTTCATTATACATATGTAGAGAAAGAGAAAATTAGTTTCAAACAGCATTTTCCATGAAAGAAAAACATTGAAAAATGGTTGAGATAAAAATCTTGAAGCAAAATATCATAAAACCTCCTTCCCCCTCCCCCAGCTCCCCCCCCAAAAAAATCTGGCTATAATTAGATTTCTTTGGAAACTAGAAATAGTCTCAATAATTTTGATTTAGAATAATGACTAAGTATCCTTTCCTTAACCCTTCTAGAGAATATTTCTTAAAGATATGTGCCCCCCTTCCACTCACCAAAAGAAAGGACAAGTTTACATTTTGAAGGTTAAAGTTCTGGATCAATGACATTTATGAGTATTTTTCTATTTGTTCAAATGTTTTTAATTGGAAAGTAGTAATTAGCTCAGTGGCACTCCTAGTAAATGCTCATTATTAAGTCTTTTAATGTTCTTGGTATGACCTCCCTTTCTGGTAGTTTCTTGGAGAGAAATTACTATAATTTATTTTTGCACACTGTCCAATGTGTGTGTATAAATAGTATGTGTGGCTAAATAGTGGAGATTATGTCTATGGATGGTTTTCTCTTAGAAAACTCAACTCTCACTCAATTAACCTGTCTGAAAAAATGGGTATGGTCAGCTTAGCTCTGTGTGAACCAGTTAGCATTACTGTACATTTGGGAGAGAGAAGCATTTCCAGCTCCCTCTAAGCTTTGTTCTGTCCTGAAACAATTTATTGTAAGAAACGTGATCGTTCCATTTCTTTTTATTGAATAAGTACAGGATGGATTTAGACTCCCATGAGGAGAAAGGGAGTGGGCTTGTGATGCATATTATTTACAAATTAAATATTGTGTTAGCTTTTGTTTCTACTCAGGCAGAAATCTTAACCTCATAATCAAAATGCCACTGTAATGCAAAGCTGGGGAAATATATATTTATCTTTGTCCATCATATCAAATGCCCATGCAAGCATTGCATGGCTGAGAGCATGGGTGAGGAGCCAGATGAGGAAGAATTGAGGAGAAACAAAGCAGCAGGATTTCGAATGGGCAAAGCAGGAGGCAAGGTGATGGTCAAGATACCCAAAATTTTTCTGGCTCAAAAACTCATTCCAACTTTCCTGGCATTAATTTCTTCACCTGTAAAATCAGATTCATTTCAAAGCTCATTCCAGATTTAATCATTTTAAGAAATCCTTTATATTCATATCTACTTCTAATCATTTTTTAAAATTTGTAATCAAATGTTTTATATAATGGTATCCATTCCAGGAGCTCTTAGTAAATTGATACAAATTAATAGATTTATTCAACAAGCATTTATTGAAGGCTTACTATGTGCTAAATGGTACAAAAGACATAAGGTGTAGTCAATGAACCCTGCCCTCCCTGTCCATAGAACATACTTAGAAGAGCCAAAGAGACATGGTTACCACTGTGCAAAGTAGCATCTTGGAGACAAATAGTGCTAAGAAGAAAAGATGAGATTGGGGTGAAGACACATAGGTACAGACAGAAAATGACCTTAAAGGTGAGCACTGAAGAAGAAGTAGGACAACGCAGGGGATTAGGAGGGTACTGAAGTAGTGTGAACAAACACGGGACTCGTTCGTGTATTGCCGAGAATCACAAAATCTTTCTGTTACTTCATTTTCACTCAAAAAGTGGCCATTGCTCGCCTCCCACGTGCTAGGTAGTATAGTTAGCTTCTCAGAATGAAAAATGTGGAAAGTATAGGCACTAACCTCTGAGAGCCATAGTCCACTGGGGAGAGGAAGCAACAGATCATTCTGGTCACAGGTGTTAAATATTATAATAGGAGTGTGGGTGTTATAAGAACACGGATATGATGGAACATCTCACCCAAATCTAGAGGAAGCAACACTTGAGCTTTGCCATGTAAGGCGAGTAAAAGCCTGTCAACGGTGGAACATTTATCTCAGGAAAAGGAGACCAGAAGGAGCTAAGAAAGAAACAGAGGTTAGAAGAGGACTATTTGGGGTTCATTATTGTTGGATCATAAAGTTAAGGATGGAGAATATGGGAAAGGAGACTGAAGAGGGAAGGGGCAGGTGATAGAAACTTCATAGTCAATAATACCATTTTTGGCCTTGACCTATAGGTGTCAATGAACCTATTGGGAGCTTTAAACTGAAGAATGACTTAGATCTTTAGGACTGTGGAGGATGAAAATGAGGGACCCAAGCTCAAAGATCAGTTAGGAGGCTACTGTAATCGTCCCTGCAAGAGGTTAAGGGAGGCCAGAGATACAAAGTGAGGGTAGAGGGAGAGAAGTGGGGATTATCTAGAATAAATTTCTAAGAGTAAAATCTGAAGAATGTTTCTCCCATTATTTGTGGCATTGTGAAAAAAATAAAACCCCCACTCCCAGGTCCTGTCAACATCTCTCTCTCTCTTCCCAAGCTTAGAAACAAATGTCTTGGTGATTTCATCAAGTCTCATATCTTGTGTCTTTAAATACTTCCAATTTGGTGCTGTTCAACAGAACTTTCTGAGATGACAGAAATGTTCTATATTTGGGTTGTCTAATATGAGAGCTGCTGGGCCCATGTGCTACTAGCCACATTGGGCACTTGAAATGAGCCTGGTAGGACTCTTTAAATTTTTTACTTTTTTTCTTAATATAAATTTAAATAGACACATGTCCCTGGTGACTACCATATAGGGCAACAAAAATGACAGCCCCTAAGTTTCTCTCTTCAACTTGGATCTTCCCCTTCACAGAAGACTGGATCCAATTTTCTACTCAATATCCCCACTTAGATTTCTAGTGGACATGAGATGTAGCAGTTTACAATCTAACTTGGGAACTTTTCCCTAGACCTGCTTCTCCTCGTGTCTTACCCATCTCAATAAATGGCAATTTAGCTTTTGAGTCCTCCTTGAGTTCTTTCTTTCTCTAACATCTTACATCTTATCTGTAAATGAATTAAGGAAAAATTTGTCCAGAATCTAACTGGTTCTTCCCGCCTACACAACTAACTGCCACTGAGTCCACAGCAATGTTGCCTCTTGTAAGGATTATTGCGGTAGCCTCCTGACTGGCCTCCCTGCTTTGATCTTTGTAGAAATCTAGGTCCTACTGCATTATCCTTACCCTCAAAATTCTTGCTTTGAGCTAAACCTAAATCCTTACAACGTTCTATACAATCTACCCTACTCTACGTTTCCTGTATCACTTCATCTTCTACTCTCCCTCATGCTCACTCTGCCCTGGTTGCACTGCATGCCTTGCTGTTCCTGGAATATTCCAGACATACTCCCACTGCAGAACTTTGCATTTACACTTTCCACTGCTTGGAATGCTCTTCCACTGGACATCTGCATGGCTTGCTTCTTCATTTTCCACATGGCCTCGATCAAACACAGCTTGGCAGTAAGGTGTTCCCTGACAACCTTATTTAAAATTCTATTCCCCAGGGCGTCTGGGTGGCATGGCGGTTAAGCATCTGCCCTCGGCTCAGGGCGTGATCCTGGCGTTATGGGATCGAGCCCCACATCAAGCTATGAGCCTGCTTCTTCCTCTCCCACTCCCCCTGCTTGTGTTCCCTCTCTCGCTGGCTGTCTCTATCTGTGTTAAATAAATAAATAAATAAAATCTTTAAAAAAAAATAAGATAAAATTCTATTCCCCAAACTGACACTCTTTTTTTTTTTAAGATTTTATTTATTTATTTGAGAGAGACAGTGAGAGTGAGAGAGGAAGAGAGCAGAGTGAGGAGCAGAGGGAGAAGCAGACTCCCCACTGAGCAGGGAGCATGATGTGGGGCTCCATCCCAGGGATCGGGGATCATGACCTGAGCCAAAGGCAGCCGCTTACCCACTGAGCCACCCAGGCACCCCGCCC
>NC_048219.1:74147404-74201673 GCF_002007445.2 Ailuropoda melanoleuca | reverse complement strand
TTTCTCTCTTCAACTTGGATCTTCCCCTTCACAGAAGACTGGATCCAATTTTCTACTCAATATCCCCACTTAGATTTCTAGTGGACATGAGATGTAGCAGTTTACAATCTAACTTGGGAACTTTTCCCTAGACCTGCTTCTCCTCGTGTCTTACCCATCTCAATAAATGGCAATTTAGCTTTTGAGTCCTCCTTGAGTTCTTTCTTTCTCTAACATCTTACATCTTATCTGTAAATGAATTAAGGAAAAATTTGTCCAGAATCTAACTGGTTCTTCCCGCCTACACAACTAACTGCCACTGAGTCCACAGCAATGTTGCCTCTTGTAAGGATTATTGCGGTAGCCTCCTGACTGGCCTCCCTGCTTTGATCTTTGTAGAAATCTAGGTCCTACTGCATTATCCTTACCCTCAAAATTCTTGCTTTGAGCTAAACCTAAATCCTTACAACGTTCTATACAATCTACCCTACTCTACGTTTCCTGTATCACTTCATCTTCTACTCTCCCTCATGCTCACTCTGCCCTGGTTGCACTGCATGCCTTGCTGTTCCTGGAATATTCCAGACATACTCCCACTGCAGAACTTTGCATTTACACTTTCCACTGCTTGGAATGCTCTTCCACTGGACATCTGCATGGCTTGCTTCTTCATTTTCCACATGGCCTCGATCAAACACAGCTTGGCAGTAAGGTGTTCCCTGACAACCTTATTTAAAATTCTATTCCCCAGGGCGTCTGGGTGGCATGGCGGTTAAGCATCTGCCCTCGGCTCAGGGCGTGATCCTGGCGTTATGGGATCGAGCCCCACATCAAGCTATGAGCCTGCTTCTTCCTCTCCCACTCCCCCTGCTTGTGTTCCCTCTCTCGCTGGCTGTCTCTATCTGTGTTAAATAAATAAATAAATAAAATCTTTAAAAAAAAATAAGATAAAATTCTATTCCCCAAACTGACACTCTTTTTTTTTTTAAGATTTTATTTATTTATTTGAGAGAGACAGTGAGAGTGAGAGAGGAAGAGAGCAGAGTGAGGAGCAGAGGGAGAAGCAGACTCCCCACTGAGCAGGGAGCATGATGTGGGGCTCCATCCCAGGGATCGGGGATCATGACCTGAGCCAAAGGCAGCTGCTTACCCACTGAGCCACCCAGGCACCCCGCCCCCCAAAAAACTGATACTCTTCATTCACCTCTTATCCACTTCCCCAACTTACTGTTCTCCACAGTACTTAGACACATCTGGCCCAGCAAATATTTTATATATTTCGTTTACTAACTGTGCTCTAGCTATGCTGTGAGTCACCTGCAGGTGGGTTCTTTAATCTGTTTTGTTCATTATCACATTCCCAGCACTTAGAAGATTGCCTGAAACATGATAGGTGCTCAATAAACGTATCAATTACATGACTAAGTGATTTTTAGATTTCTAATTCATATCGAGTGGTCATATCATTAGAACAGAGATCATAGGAAAAACAAGTATGGCCTATGGTAGGTGTTGTAAATACTTGTTGTTAGGGATGCCTGGGTAGCTCAGTCATTACGCATCTGCCTTCGGCTCAGGCCATGATCCTGGGGTCGTGGGATCGAGCCCCACATCCGGCTCCTTGCTTGGCAGGGAGCCTGCTTCTCCCTCTCCCTCTGCCTGCTGCTCCCCCTACTTGTGCACGCTCTCTCTCTCTCTGTCAAATAAATAAAATCTTATAAATAAATAAATAAAAATTTTTGAATGAGATTTTTAAATGAATTAACAGAAGTAGCATGATAGGTTTAATTCTGTGTGGCAAAAACATAGATGAATGGGGTGGAGATCATTCAGAGGACGGTGGGTTAGTGAGCAAAAGATAAGGCTGTGGTATCAACAAGGTTGAATTTTATTCTTTAGAAGGGGGAACCACTGGAGATGATTTTAAGTTGTGGAATGATACTTGTGGATTCTGGCAAAGCAATAAACTGTGTTTGTATTACCTCTTTTGACATTCAAACTAATCTCCCCCATCACTGGCCTAGTTCAGGTCCTCATCCTTTCTTACCCAGCAGTAATCTCCCAAATGATCGCCGCATCTCCAATTCTTATTCCCCAAATCCATCCTTCATCTTGCCACATTTTGATTTTGTAAAATATATATTGGTTCCTATACTGTTGACTTTCTGTCCCACTGACATTCCTTATGTTTATAGATAAACCTGCAGCCTGTTGGCTCGGATTCTTCAGTGGTAACTAGCAGGATCTGCCGAGGAAGGTTGTTATTATGGGATCAGGGCTAGAGCCTCCTATAGAATCAGGGACTTCTCTGTACTTATCAATATATATTACAAAGAGGCATTTATTTATAAAGTTCACTCTCTCCAAAAATATGCTGCCCTGATTTGCTATTCCCTAAAAGTTCTTCAAGTGTAGGCACTTGTCAAAAGTCACCCATATTCTCTAATGATTTCACTTCATGATGACAAATCCTTGGCATTTTGGAGCCGGGCTTTGGGGGATAGGTACAAGGTGTACCATTAGTGCATACATAATGGGAACCTTCAACAGCTCCAGCGTCGAGGTGTCTGACACAGCCCTGTAATTAATGGGAATGCACTTTCCACGTGTATGTCAGTAATTTGGCAATGACAGAAACATATGCCTTGTTTGATGAACCTTAAAGTGAGAGGAGGTGAGAGAAAACTTGCTAGGAAGCTTATCCCAGTTGACAGTCTAGCCTGGGTGACATTAACGAGGCTTTAAGTATGTTGATATAAATCAAGATATAGCCAGAAGCAAGGCCAAGGCTGCTTGAAGAGACTGAAATCCACTGTGTTAGTGTCTCTGGAGCTGAAGAAGCAATGATGTTGCTTTCATCGTAGGGAAATCACCAGTTCCCGTCGTCAGTCAATGAAAGGGAGAAAAATCCAACAACTGCTTTCAGAACCTGATACCATTCCTCAGCGGGGGAAAGGGACGAGTAAAACCACCAGTCGCCTGAGTCAGAAATCCAGAGTCCCCCTCATCCTCTCATTCCCGATATCCAGTCAGTCGTTCTTGAGTTCTGTAGCTCTTACTCCTAAATGTTTCTCAAGTCTGACCCTGCTTTTCTATCTCTCCTCCAACTACATACACTTGGCACACATTAAACAGTCTCCTAACTGTTCATCTTGTTTTCAGTATTTCTCTCCATTGAATCCAGCCACTAAAAAGCTACCAGAGAGAGACTTGGCGTTAAAAATCACTCAGGGGTGACACACTGACTTCAGCATAAGATGAATGGCTAAGTTTAATACGTATTTATATGCCAGGCACTGTTCTGTGCTTTGTGTATACTATTTTATTGAAATAGTAAGTCTGTGAGCTAGGATTACCATCACTAATGACAGATAAAGAAACTGAGTCACAGCAGTTAGGTAAATTATCAGTAATCTCAAACCTCCTACAAAGAGGTACTTGGAATTGACTTCAGGTAGTTTATCTCCAGATACCTTTCATCATGTGACGGTCCTTCCTAGGATAGCAGACAGACCTCTCATGACCAGACTTCTACCTACCTCCCTCTTCTGTTAACTCTATGCACCACTATACCCACCCAGTTAAATTCACTTATGTTCCCTGCCGCAGGCAACACATGCTCTAATTCCATCTCCCCTCTGTCCCTTCCCCCCTCTGTCCCTTCCCCCCTCTGTCCCTTCCCCCCTCTGTCCCTTCCCCCCTCTGTCCCTTCCCCCCTCTGTCCCTTCTCCCTCTCCCCTTCTCCCTCTCCCCTTCTCCCTCTCCCCTCCTCCCCTCTCCCCTTCTCCCCTCCCCTCCTCTCCCCTTCCCTTTCCTGCTGCTCTCTCCCCTCTCCCTCCCCGCCTCTTTCTTTCTCTGTCATCCTCATCATCTTCTTCTTTATTATTTTTTTTTTTTGGCAGATTGTGATATTGGCCTAGGCTCTCTCTTTCCCTTCCCTTTCTCTACCTGGTTTATAGCTCAGTGTTACCTCTTGGAGAAAGCCTTCATGTTTACCTCTTCCTAAGACTGAATTTATAGTAAAGTGCCATGTTACTTATAGTCCCGGACGCCCTGAATCAGCATCAATTGGATAACTGCTCGAAAAAAAGAGAAGTGTATTTCCGAGTTTGTCCTACATTCACTGGAGAAAGAGCCTCTAGAATCCTCATGTTTAACAAACTTTCCAGGTAATGCTTCGCCACTGTGGTGTTGAGAGCCACTGGTACAGTTACTAGGCAGGTATGAGTCCAAATCTCAGCTTGGTCACTCACTGTGTAACTATGGGTTGGTGACACTGTCTGAACCCAGTTTCCTTCAGCTACAAAACAAAACCACAAGCAGTAGAGTAAAAAAAAAAAAAAAAAATGGCATAATGCATGTAAGGTGCTTTGCAAGATGTGGTACATAACCCAAACTCAGTAATGCCAGCTGTTGCTACTCTTGCCCTTCTTTGTTTATACAGCACTTTGCTAATACTGCTGTTACAGAATTCCTTGCACTTGTATGCAATCCTGGGTCACCTGTCTATCCCCCATATTATATGGCAAAAAGAGAAAAGTGAGTCTTCTTCGGCCTGTACTCCCAAATGCCCAGTATACCCTTCCACTCACTCCACTATTTCATGTGTTAGTTGAATGTGTGGTTAAATAACTTTTAAATGGCCTATTTCTGTTTTTTAAAAAAAGCTTTCTAATACAAATTTAAAATAGAGCCATAGGACAGAATGACCCCAATTCCCTATAAACTAATAAGCCATTCAGTTTAAAACGTGATATCTTGAACTTTATTTAATAACAGCTTTGATATAAGATATATTCACTGATGAAAACTTGGAACTTTACAAAAAATATTTTTTCATTTAACATATATTTAGAGAAAGCCTACTAGGTGCTGAGTAATCTTCTTAGACACTGGAGATACAGCAGTTTCAAAATTGGACAAAAAAAAATTCCTTTTCCCATGATGCTTACAGGCTAATGAGTGTATTGGGAGGGACAGGGGCAGACAATACATATACAGATACACAGATACATAAAATGCACAGTGTATTCCTTTTCTATTGCTGAGTAACAAACTACCCCAAAACTAGCAGTTCCCAGCGTGTAATTATTATCCTGCAGTGTCCACGGGCAGGCGTCCCAGGCCAGCTGAGCTAGGTCCTCTGCAGGGTTGCAGTGAAGGTGTTTGGTTGTGCTGAGGTCCTTGGGGTTCTCTTCCAAGATCACGTGGTCGTGGGCAGAAATCAGTTGCTTGAAGCTATAGGACTGAGGTCCCTATCTTCTTGCTGGTTGTCCCTAGGGGCCATTCTCAGCTTCTGGAGACCTGCACAGTTCTTTGCCATGTGGGCCTTTCAGAATCTGGTGGCTTCCCTCTTTAAAGCCATCAGGAAAATTTCTTGCTTCAATTTGCTAAGAAGGTGTCTTCTGTAATATAACCTAATCAAGGGAGTGACATCCCTAGACTTTTGCCATCTTCTTATCTAGAAGCAACTCACAGGTCCTGCCTGGATTCAAAAGTAGGGCATTCTACATGGATGGGATTCAAGGGGCGGGGGAGAGTCATCGTGGAATTATGCTTACCCACCCTCATGGTATGGCAGATGGTGATAAGTATTATGGAAAAAAATAAAATGGGGGAGTTGTGGGATATGTCAAGGTGATGGGGGAAGCAGTCATTGCAATATGAATGAGAATGGGCAGGAGAGGAAAGATCTCTGTTATTCTGGTTAATGCATCTTTTATACATTTTCTTAATAGCTTTTAACATAAATGATATATTAATTAAAGGATGAAAAGAAATGATTAATACCAGAGCATTTAGTAAAATTGAGTTAAAATAATCAGAGCAATTATGACAATCTTCTCTGTCCAGACAAACTGAGAGCAGAAAAGAAGAAGCCCACACAATAAAATCAACATTTTAGAAATCAGCCTTACACAAAAGGAGAAAAGTACAAATGAGCACTCTTCTCCTCAGGGATTTCCATTCATCAGTTAAGAATGTGGGACTTTCTTCTTTTATTACTTGTAATTCATCTCAGAAAGTCCTTTATTCCCAGAAGGAACTGTGCTTNAACATAAATGATATATTAATTAAAGGATGAAAAGAAATGATTAATACCAGAGCATTTAGTAAAATTGAGTTAAAATAATCAGAGCAATTATGACAATCTTCTCTGTCCAGACAAACTGAGAGCAGAAAAGAAGAAGCCCACACAATAAAATCAACATTTTAGAAATCAGCCTTACACAAAAGGAGAAAAGTACAAATGAGCACTCTTCTCCTCAGGGATTTCCATTCATCAGTTAAGAATGTGGGACTTTCTTCTTTTATTACTTGTAATTCATCTCAGAAAGTCCTTTATTCCCAGAAGGAACCGTGCTTTACTCATTTCCACTCACTATGGGACTGGGTCCCTGTGAAGCAGTTATTTTTAGTCAACAATTTATACTCCTTATTTGTTTCCTAAGTATTATCATTGGTTAACCCACCAATCTTCACAAAATCTATTTATATCCCAATCAATGAGACTCTCAACAGCTGTTAGCATTAGAAGAGTGAACTTGTCTTCATTACAAGTTTTCTTCCTGGTTGAGTCGGGAGGAACGTAGAAGTGACAAGAAATGTCTGAGCCATATGTTCCATGCTGCAAACATCATAAATGGCCAAAAGAACAAAACGACACAGGACTTCTTCCCCCAGCAATACTGAAGACTTCCATTTTTTTTTTTTTTTGCAGCAATAGTGACTATTTTTCACAATCTTGGGTTTTGTATTAGTCTGTTCAGGCTTTCATGACAAAAATACCACTAACTAGGTGGCTTATAAACAACAGAAATTGATTTCTCACAGTTCTTGGGGCTGGGGAGCCCAAGATCAAGGGGCCAGTAGGTTTGTTGTCTCTTGAGGACCCATTACCTCATAGAAGTTTGCCTTCTCACTAGAACTTCATGAAGAGGAAGAGGAAGGGAGTGAGGAGGAAGAGGAACAGAGTGATCTTGGATCTCTTTGATAAGGGCACTAATTCCATTTATAAACTAATCACCCTACTTACTAGCACTATCATTCTGAGCATTAAGTTTTTAACATATGAATGGCAGCAGGGGTTGGGGGCAGAGAGAAGGATACCAACATTCAGAGTNAAGATTTTATTGATTGACTGATTAAGAGACATAGAGAGAGTGCCAGTGGGGGTGAGAAGGAGCAGAGGGAGAGGGGGAGAATCTCAAGCAGACTCAGCCCTGAGCAAGTGTTCAGAGCCCGATGCGGGGCTCAATCTCATGCCCCTGATATGGTGACCTGAGCCAAAATCAAGAGTTGGATGCTTAGCCACCTGAGCCAGCCAGGTGCCCCTAATTTAACACAATTCTGACATTATCTACATGGAGATAGTGACAGATCCCATAGGTTAAGGGCCCAGTCCCACGAGACTGCCTCCCCCATCTTCAGATGCCAATCTCAAGTCCAAGTTGTCACCTGCACTTCTGAGAGAGGAGTTATAAATCAAAGTATTCTATGACCTCATCTTTATGTTCAGTTAATTTGCTAGAGCAACTCACAGAACTAGGAAAATAGTTTATTTACTAGATTATCAGTTTATTATAAAAGGATATAACTTAAGAACAGCCAGATGGAAGACGTGCAGAGGGCAAGGTATAGGAAAGGGATGCAGAGCTTCTATGCCCTCTCTGAAGGCCACTTTCCCTGCATCTCCACGTGTTTACCAACATAGAAGCTCTGCAAATTTTGTGCTTTTGGATTTTTATGGAAATTTCATTACATGGGCATGTTTGATTAAGTCATTGGCTATTGCTGATTAAACTCAATGTTTAGCCATTCTCCCCTCGCTGAAGATCAGAAGGTGGGGCTGAAAGTTCCAGTCCTCTAATCATGGTTGGTTCTTCTGGCAACCAGCCCCCATCCTTAAGTCACCTAAGGCCTTGCCAAAAGTCACCTAATTAACATAAACTCAGGTGTGGTATGAATAACAAAAGACACCTTTATCTCCCTCATCACTTAGGAAATTTCAAGGGTTTTAGGAGCTCCATGCCAGAAAGGGGGACAAATTATAATTTTTAATCTTATTATAATAATATAATTATAAATCTTGTATGCTTATTATAATTACAGTATCACAGTTGTGCGTGCACACACACATGCACACACAAATCCATAGCCCTGGCGAAGGTGCTGAAGTAGGGTGCAACCAGCACCAGTAGCACTAAGAAATGTATACCATTTCGGGAGAACAATAAGAGAATCTTTCCAGGCACCACTTTAATGAAAAGGGTTGATAGCATGCTAACCAACTTAGGTATTTTGGATATAACCCTCAACTTACTATTTTCTTATTGGAGTATTTACTTGATAATGTATTATTACTACAATGGGTAGACTTATGAAATAAATGTATTAGCCATTTGTATTCTGCATGGAAAATAAGACACATGAAAGCTTTTGTAAGCAGAATTTTGTTCACGTCATTAATTCTTCCTCTCCAGAGAGTCAGTTAAAATTTACCAACCCAAGGAGACTTGGATGGTTTCTCAGTCTACTTCCGCCTTTCTCTTCCCATCTTCCTTGTTCTCCCTTTGCCTCTCTACTCATCACCTGTATCTCACAATGTGATCACCAACCTCTGTTGTTATCCTATGAATTGTATGGCCATTTTGATAAATTCTTTGTTTCTCCAGTTTATTTCTTGCTCATCCTGTTGCCCCATTCATTGGATCCTTCTTTGCCTGTCCCCATTTGTCCATTTATGGTATCATTTGTACTGAGTTGTGGCCTCAGTTTTATANAGGGGTTGGGGGCAGAGAGAAGGATACCAACATTCAGAGTATAGCAGTTTTCTTGTTCTTGGGTTGTACAGGTATTTTGATCCATGTAGGAGGATTTTCCTGAGGACGGGGATGTGATAAAGGAAGGTTAAATTTAAACTAGTTAACTTTGCTACCAATTATCAGTACCACTCAACAGCTAGTTAAGCATGAAGAGAACCTTAGCTAGAAAGGAATTTTGATTTTATCTTCATGTTTTAATTATCTATTGTCTGTCTACATTATAAAGGTTAAAGATAAGAGGATATTAACTACTTTGTACAGTTTCTATGGTATTATATAATTCCCTTTCCCTGTTCAGTAAACAGACCTAGTGCAAAACTTTACACCTTTTCTTCTGAAGGATACCATGGAAGGGGCATGTTTGATCTGATGAGTAATTTCTGCTCAAGCATGAATTTCTTTGAAGTCTTATGTTTATATTAAAAACTATATAAAATCTTTATATGAATATACTTATTTTCATAAAACAATACTTCTATCAATTACTTACCATCACTTTAAGGAAAAACACTCCTCCGTGTGTGTCCTCTTCTCTTAGTACTCCATTTCACTTCTGGCGTTCTCCGTCACCAAATGTGTGGTGGTTTTTCTCACACCAGTTCTCAGATTCTCTCAACACAAGTTGAGTGTCCTGCAATTTAACTCAATTCTTTTGAGCTTTTTTTTCCCCAAAGATTTTATTGATTGACTGATTAAGAGACATAGAGAGAGTGCCAGTGGGGGTGAGAAGGAGCAGAGGGAGAGGGGGAGAATCTCAAGCAGACTCAGCCCTGAGCAAGTGTTCAGAGCCCGATGCGGGGCTCAATCTCATGCCCCTGATATGGTGACCTGAGCCAAAATCAAGAGTTGGATGCTTAGCCACCTGAGCCAGCCAGGTGCCCCTAATTTAACACAATTCTGACATTATCTACATGGAGATAGTGACAGATCCCATAGGTTAAGGGCCCAGTCCCACGAGACTGCCTCCCCCATCTTCAGATGCCAATCTCAAGTCCCAGTTGTCACCTGCACTTCTGAGAGAGGAGTTATAAATCAAAGTATTCTATGACCTCATCTTTATGTTCAGTTAATTTGCTAGAGCAACTCACAGAACTAGGAAAATAGTTTATTTACTAGATTATCAGTTTATTATAAAAGGATATAACTTAAGAACAGCCAGATGGAAGACGTGCAGAGGGCAAGGTATAGGAAAGGGATGCAGAGCTTCTATGCCCTCTCTGAAGGCCACTTTCCCTGCATCTCCACGTGTTTACCAACATAGAAGCTCTGCAAATTTTGTGCTTTTGGATTTTTATGGAAATTTCATTACATGGGCATGTTTGATTAAGTCATTGGCTATTGCTGATTAAACTCAATGTTTAGCCATTCTCCCCTCGCTGAAGATCAGAAGGTGGGGCTGAAAGTTCCAGTCCTCTAATCATGGTTGGTTCTTCTGGCAACCAGCCCCCATCCTTAAGTCACCTAAGGCCTTGCCAAAAGTCACCTAATTAACATAAACTCAGGTGTGGTATGAATAACAAAAGACACCTTTATCTCCCTCATCACTTAGGAAATTTCAAGGGTTTTAGGAGCTCCAAGCCAGAAAGGGGGACAAATTATAATTTTTAATCTTATTTTAATAATATAATTATAAATCTTGTATGCTTATTATAATTACAGTATCACAGTTGTGTGTGCACACACACACGCACACACAAATCCATAGCCCTGGCGAAGGTGCTGAAGTAGGGTGCAACCAGCACCAGTAGCACTAAGAAATGTATACCATTTCGGGAGAACAATAAGAGAATCTTTCCAGGCACCACTTTAATGAAAAGGGTTGATAGCATGCTAACCAACTTAGGTATTTTGGATATAACCCTCAACTTACTATTTTCTTATTGGAGTATTTACTTGATAGTGTATTATTACTACAATGGGTAGACTTATGAAATAAGTGTATTAGCCATTTGTATTCTGCATGGAAAATAAGACACATGAAAGCTTTTGTAAGCAGAATTTTGTTCAAGTCATTAATTCTTCCTCTCCAGAGAGTCAGTTAAAATTTACCAACCCAAGGAGACAGATGGTTTCTCAGTCTACTTCCGCCTTTCTCTTCCCATCTTCCTTGTTCTCCCTTTGCCTCTCTACTCATCACCTGTATCTCACAATGTGATCACCAACCTCTGTTGTTATCCTATGAATTGTATGGCCATTTTGATAAATTCTTTGTTTCTCCAGTTTATTTCTTGCTCATCCTGTTGCCCCATTCATTGGATCCTTCTTTGCCTGTCCCCATTTGTCCATTTATGGTATCATTTGTACTGAGTTGTGGCCTCAGTTTTATATTTTATTCCTTGGTTTTCTTCTTTGGTTGCTTCTGGTCTTGCTATTTGTTTGCCAAAAGAAAACTCTGCATTTAGTATTCACTAGTTTCTTCTTTCTGAATGAAAATATCTTGTCATGTTAATGTACCAGGACAGACTCTTGGTTAGCAAAAATTAATTACAGTTTAAAAATCCTTGACCTTGGGGTGCCTTGTGGCTGCAGTCAGTTGGGTATCCAACTCATGATTTTAGCTCAGGTCGTGATCTCAGGGTCCTGTGATTGCACCCTGCTTGGGGCTTTATGCTCTGCAAAGGGTCTACTTGAGATTCTCTCTATCCCTCTCCCAATCCCCACCCCTGACCATGGCTCATGCTCTCTCTCTAAATAAGTAAAATCTTAAAAAAAAAAAAATCCTTGGCCTAAGTTAGTCCTTTTTAATTATAAGTTTTATATATCAAGAAAAATTCATTATATATATAGTAGGACTCTATTAGGAAGCTCTACTAAGCCTTCTGGATAGATGTGGTATTCATTCATTTCCTCAACAAAAATGTATTACGCACCTACCATGTCTCACCATATATCATGTGCTTTGCTAGATTCAGGGAGTTCTGTGAAGAAATAAAAAATAGCCATTTCTTTCATGGAACTTATATATGAGTGGAAAAAACAGAAATTGATCAAATTATTGAACCAATAATCTGAATAAGAATTTGATAAGTGTGTGGTGCCTGGGTGGCTCAGTCGGTTGAGTGACAAACTCCTGATTTCAGCTCAGGTCATGATCTCAGGGTCATGAGATTGAGCCCCGTGCCCCTGCAGCAGGCTCCATGCTCAGTGGCGTGTCTGTCTGAGATTCTGTTCCTCTATTCCTCTCCCTCTGCCAAGGGTTACAGGGAATGAGCCACTCCCCTCCAGCATCATTCTTCCTATTCTAAACAGGAAGAAACTAGCCTAAGGCCTTTTCTGGCTTATAGAGGCAGGTAATTGACAACATAAATTCATTTCTATATGCCTTGTAGGATCTTTTAACATCTTATAGGTGTCTATAAATATAATTACTACAAATATAATTCAACCATTAATTGTACAGTTCATTTAATAATGGCTATCTCTCCCCAAAACATAAGTTCCAAGGCTGTAGGAACTGTGTCAATCATATTCAATTCTGACTCCCCAGGGTCTTACAGTAATGCCCACACTGAGTAGTATATGATAAATGTTTGTTGAAGAAGTGAATGAGCCATATTTATTATCTAAAATAATCCTATGAGATGTGACCCCAAATTGAACCTTTACCCCCCTGCTTCTCCAGGCACACAGTTATGTCTATTGGACACACTGCTTCCTGATGCTATAGCTGAATCTGGGGGGCAGGGTATTAAAGAATTCAGTTTATTTGTTAAGCAGGAATTATTTACAGATGGGGCACAGAGCAGATCCTAGAATCCATAGTAAACACAAAATAAATATAAAACAAGGATTCTTGAAAGTTCCAATTCCTAGGCATTGGCTGATTATACGGGGTAGGGTCGTGGGAAATTAAACTTTCTGCCCCCCTGGTTTTTAGAAATTGAAAAAACACTGATATTGGCTTAGAAGAAGAGTTCTCAAATTTTTAGTCTCAAGATTCCTGTTTAAAATTCTTGAGAATATCAGTGTTTTTATGTAGGTTATATTTACAGGTAATTTCTGTGTCAGCAGTTAAACCCGAGACTCAACAAACAACAATGAAGTGTTCAATATGTAGGTTTAGACTAGAAATTTTAGGCAAAATATCACTTAAATTTGGAAGGTTAATCATTGTTAAGCATTCTATGGTCTTTGTATTAATATGTTAAGAAGAAGGGTAAAATATACTGGGTAACTTTAGACTTTAAGTGTGAATATCAAAAGAGCTGGAAAAACCTCTGAATATAGAGAGAGAGTAAAACATCAAAAATATAAAGGAAGAAGTTGGGAAAACTCAAAAAATATGAATTATTATAAAAGAAGGAGAAACACTGCATACATAAAGCTCAAAAGATGTTGGTAGAAAAAAAATCTAAAAACATCATAAACCCCCAAATAAATATCCCAGGGGAAAAAAAAACAAACTGGAGAATAACAATTTTAATTCATTTAAAAATAACAGCAATAGCCCTATTACATGTTAACATAAACAGCATATTTTTATTAATAACTACATTTTCCAAAACAAAAAATAGAAGTGGTGGCATTGTTTTACATGTTTTTTTGATCTCTTTCATGTCTCACTTAGCAGTAGACAGCTGAATACTCACAGAGGAAGAAAGATAAAATGAAACCTTGTAGTTTAAATAAATTTAGAAATGCATGCTGATTAGCTCTTGAGTTTGTTCTGTTACGTAGTGATGTGGAATCATCAAATGAAAAGTTGCTGAGGTCACTAGATGACTGAATGGAGGAGATGTGAGGGGAGAAACTTACAGGTTTTAACGTCATAGAAATCCAATTTCAGGTCTCAGCTTTATGAACATACTGAAAATGTCTACTCAAATTTGCTTGATCTCTGAACCCTGGTTTCCTCCTTTGTAAGAGGGGCAGCAACACTTCCATTAAGTGAAAGAATATGTATGAAATAGCTGGCATGCAGTTTACTTCCTGTAGATGTTAGTTCCTCTTCCTTTCTTTAATTCCCAAGTCCTGGAATAATCTAGAACTGAAGCATAATAGTCATTATATTTGCAAGTACAGTTAAGAATTATGTACATTAGACACTGTTTCTGCTATGCATGCTAACTGTTTCATCAACTTCTGTGTTTAATTTCATCATATAACTATCATCAACCAATGTCTTCGAATCTTTGTGAAACATCAAGGATACTACAGTATTGTACTTGCTCTCAAGGTTCCTGATGTTCAGTTGAGCAGGCAAGACTCATAGTGTGGAAAGCTCAACAACTTATACACAAGTGGGAGTTAGTATAATACAAAGATTATGAAGAAAGGTGATTTAAACCAAAGAAGGTAGACCTCCAGAGATCATAGTGGGAATGATCTGAGTATATTAAATATGCATGTCCAGTCCAAATGTATATGTATGTGTACAGGTATCAGCGATCTGGATATAGCAGAACATTCATAATGAAAACACACTCACTGGAATGTAGCTGAGTCTTTTACACAGAGCAGTGGAAAAGAACATGACTTGAAATTGGAAACATCTGGTTTCAATTTCTGGTGCTGCCCTTAGGAACTATGTGAACTTCAGTAATTAATTAAATGTTCAGAGCCTCATTTACTTACATGATGGGATTGTAGTAAAGGTTATCACTATCTGCAAAATAATAATAATACCTATCCATCAGGTTATCAAGAGGGTGACGGTATAATGAATGAAAGAGGTCAGTTCTGTGGTTCAGACATAGCAAATACTCAGTATTAGCCGCCATTACTATTATTGTTATGAATATATATCTGTCTGGGTGAACAGAGATTGATAATTATATTTTTTTGAATCATTTGGGGCAATCCTAATTCAGTTTTTTAACACTTTTATCAGGGGGCACCTGGGTGGCTCAGTCGGTGAAGCATCTGGGATCAAGTCCCGCATCTGGCTCCCTGCTCTGTGGGAAGTTTGCTTCTCCCTCTCCCTGCTCATTATCTCTCTCGCTCACTCTCTTTGCCTCTCAAATAAATAAATAAAATCTTTTTTAAAAATTAAACTTTTGGGGCGCCTGGGTGGCACAGCGGTTAAGCGTCTGCCTTCGGCTCAGGGCGTGATCCCGGCGTTATGGGATCGAGCCCCACATCAGGCTCCTCTGCTGGAAGCCTGCTTCTTCCTCTCCCACTCCCCCTGCTTGTGTTCCCTCTCTCGCTGGCTGTCTCTATCTCTGTCCAATAAATAAATAAAATCTTTAAAAAAAATTAAACTTTCATCAGATGGTATTCCAGATATCCTAGTTTTTAGTTAAAACCACCTACTACAATGAGCTATCCAAGAAAAATTTCATATACAGTATTGCAGCCACATTATGAATATATATATATTTTTTATTATCCAAGGAGTTTGTTCTATTTTCTCAATCTGCTTCAGTGAGGGGCTTCTTCTATTGCTCCTAGCTCCTCCTCCATTTGCTAGGCAACTCTCCCAACAATGCAGGGCATTTGGCACATTATGTATGGGGAACTAGGTAAGGATTTAGGCCCTGATTAATATCTGGCTTCCATTGTCCTGCATTTCCAGCTCTGAAGCAAGGCCTAACTTCTACACTAGTTTCCCCAGTGATCCTGTCTTCTTGAATTTTGTATACAGCCTCCCACCCAAATATGGATCTGAGTCTAATATTCATACCACTGGAAAAACTTTGATCAAGTGTTCACAACTGACCATTTCTTAACCTTCTCTTTGTCTTGACCAAACTTTAGTCAAGCTTCTCTCCTTCCTATAATCTCTTGAACTCTGCTTGCCCCAAGTGACAGCAAGTACTAAAAACTAGAATGTGTTCCTTGTCAGCTTCTCTTGGGAATCAGCAAGACACTATCCCTGATATACCCAACTGGTCATTTCTCTTTGGTTGTCCAACTTCCCTTTAAAAGATTCTGCTTATCTGTGTTTACTCCTCCTTATCCTATACAAGAAAAGTCTTTTCTGCTGATTTTGAGATGTTTGCAGATTTCTGAGATCAGAGTTTTGTCCCTAATTCAACAGTTTTTCTTCTGAACAAAAACTCTTCCTAAGTCTGAGTTGTTTTTGACAATATCTTGGTTCTTTTTTTTTTTTTTTAAAGATTTTATTTATTTATTCAACAGAGATAGAGACAGCCAGTGAGAGAGGGAACACAAGCGGGGGGGGAGTGGGAGAGGAAGAAGCAGGCTCATAGCAGAGGAGCCTGATGTGGGGCTCGATCCCGTAACGCCAGGATCACGCCCTGAGCCGAAGGCAGACGCTTAACCGCTGTGCCACCCAGGTGCCCCGACAATATCTTGGTTCTAACCCCCTAGGAAACTCCCCATTTTCCCTGGTTGTTGCTAGACTCCATCTCTTTCCCTCGATGTCCTGATCTCCTGGCCAATTCTTGGCAAAAATATCCAGCAACATTTCCCCATATATCATGCTCTCTGGGCCCTGAGTGGATGAGCCTGAATCATTAGATAGAGCATTGATGTTAAGTTTAGAACATATTTCCTTTCAGACTAATGAAAATTACCATCTTACACTGAACAAAAGCTTAAGCATCTTTCAAAGTTTAAGGGAAAATACTGTGATTCAATATAAAAATCTACTTGCTATGTATCAGGTGGCATGGAGGAGCAAAAAGAAAACAAGAACAATCTATTTGTCAACTCTTCATTTACTCTGCCTGATTATGTCAGTTAAAGTAGTGTTTTGTAGATGAATTTCCATACTGAATCTAATTAATATGTTGTTTCATGTCCTTATTATATAGGAATCACTGCTTTGTTCTTCTGTCCCCACTGAGGTTATTAACATATCCCAATTTAGTATTATCTGAAAGTAACACGAATGGCTTTCTCTCTTATAAAGAACAAACAAGAAGGCTAAATCACTCCTATTGCCTCCTGCCCCCATTGTATCTTCACTGCTGCTTTTCTCATCTCAATTGCATTTAATTATTACCTTCCCGTAGTTTCTTAGCATGTGCAAGTCACCCTACGTACAGCAGTGAAAAAATGGATTCCTGAACCATCATTTAGATTCCAGCATTTTCTCTTTCAGAAGCTTACAATTTTCTTTTGAGACGTGTTATAACAAAGTCCTCTACCTCTTGCCTCTTCATTCCCTAGCCCCTGGTCTTCAGCTGATGGCCAACAGGTTCACGTAATATACACGCATCTCAACTTCACTCTCAGAACATAACCATATGACTCTGTCTTTCATTCATCCATTGCCTTGAGTTCTTCCAAACATCTCTGGTATGTTTGGATTTGTTTCCTTCCTGGGATTATACACTTATATTACAAATATATATTTTTCACTAATTTAAGGCTGCCTGAATGCTTTTACATTCCAGGTAAACTTCTTAGATTTTTATAAAGATTTCTTTTGTCCTTCCTCTCCAACAAACAAATTCATTATCTTAAAGTCCAAAATGACCACCGTCTTGAATTAATTTCTTTTTCTTTTTCTCATATGTCTTTGTTCATATTTCCCCATATAGTTTATCTATCATGATCTCTAAATCAATTAGAAAATAATAGTTACTATTAAAAAACCACAAAGAAACAGTATTTTCTAAACATTGTCTTTAATTATTGCAACTTCTGAGGTAGGAATCCTATCTAAATAAGGTGATGTAGGACCCCTAGGCTCACTCCATACAATAATGCCTCTGTAACCTGAAATGAGCATGAGCAAGCCTGCTTTGGATGTGGAAATAGGCTGCACTTTGGGAGGATTGTATAAACATATAAGTGCAGGTATTCCTATTTGAGAACTCATGAGAGATACCTCAGTCATATTGCTTCCCTTGCTAAGTTTGATCAGGTTAGTGTAGTTTTACACTTGTCCTGTTCTGACACATATTAGAATCCATGTTTGGTGCCCTGCGTGTCCTGCTAGGATTGCAGCCACCTGAGCTACCTACTGCTGGGCATGCTCTTCCTGGCCAACCTCACCCCAGGATGACTGCACCTCTGCAAGGGGGGCCAACAGTAAGAACAATAACATGAAATAGCAATAAGAATTATTACAGCTGATATTCACTAATCAGGTTCTGCCAAGTGCTGTGTTGAGTGCTTTATACAATCATTTTAATGTTTCCTGATAAACCAGATGAGGAAAACACAATTGTGTCTACAAATTTAAGTTTATCTCACAATTTGAAATTCATAAGCATTTCAAATATGTTAAGAATGTCTTCACTTCAGCTTCCGATCCTCTCTTACCTAGTTGAGATCTCAGGCTCTCTGCTCATGCTTACATTGGCAGAGCAAAAAACAAATAGAAGTATATTGGATGTTTTTACTGTTATGTAGTCTAATGCACATATTTGCTATAATAAAAGTATATTGTAGTTTGTGGTAGGGGTGCATAAATAGTGACCATATAATTTATCATCTAAACATGGACACTGAAAGAGGATGTTAAGAATCTAACAGGTGTCAACTCCTATGCATCAGGTTTAACTAGGACTGTCCCCAGGAGAATAAGAAATGTGGTCACCTTATGTCTAAGCTGTTGTCAGCTAGCTGTATAATATTGAAATTTTTCTAAATGGAGATTAATTTGATGGCATGTTATTTACCTGTTATATGAAATACATGCAATGAAAAGTTAAAATAGTTTCAAAATCACCAATTGTGCATTTTACTATCCAATTAATTTGATTATAAGAAAATAATTGACAGTCAAGCTTTTTACTCCAATTCTATTAGTGAGATTTCCAAAAAAATTACATTAGTAAGTTATATTAAAGAATTATTGTTTATTATCTTCACCTCATTACATGATTAAAGTGAGGGACAAAATAAAAGTTTTAGAAATAACCAGAATATCAATTATAATAATATATGATTTTCATACTTTTGTGTTATTGCTTATTAGTATTTAGATTTCATAGTGCATTAAGACACTCTTTGGATTATGCCAATTTTCTGCTTAGAGCCTTTCAAATTTTTATATTGCCTCCAGAAAATATTGTCTCCTTACCCTGATATCAGGGCCTTCTGCAAACTTGTCTGTTTTGTGCTATCCAATATAGCAGACTATAGGTGGCCATTTAAATTTATATTAAATTAATTAGAATTGGGTAAAATTAAAAATTTAGTTCCTCCACTACAGTAGGCACATTTCAAGTGCTCAATAGATTAGCTGCTAGTGGCTACGATATTAGACAATGCAAAATAGAAAATATTCATCATCACCGAAAGCTCTATTTAATAACAAATATTCCTAGACTTGTTATCTATTGTTCTACTCCAGAAAATTGCTGCTCTTGTCAAATTAGACTTATTCCCATTAGCTAACAGATTACACCTTGGGGTGTTTTTTTTTTTTTTCAGTCATTTTGCTCAGTTTAACACTATGACTTGGAATACCTCTATGACTTGAATTCATGTATTTATCCATAAAAAAAATTTGGGGTTTTTTGGTGATACTGGGAATTTGTTAGGTGTTAGAGAGAAAAAGACAAGAAAGATAGTCCTTGCCCTGCAAGTCACAGTCTGATGGGGGAAAGTGACAAGTAGACAAGTGGGTACAGATGATAACTGCTAAGACAGGTAGGCAGCAAGTTACAGGAGGAGATGAGCACTCCTATCAGAAATTGGAAATTTACAGCAAATGCTCCTGTAAAAGATGGCACATGATCTGAACCTAGAAGCACAGTAAGAGTTTGGAAAATGACATGAAAAAGGAGAATGGAGATGAGTAGAATGATCTGAGAAAGCATGGGCCAACTAGAAATTAAACATCACTATGGCTAGATTTCAGCGTGTAGGAAGTTCACTACAATACCAGATCATGACACCTGGATCATGTAAGAACTCAGATGCCATGTTAAGAATGTGGGTTTTATTTGCAAACCTAAAAGGCCATTGACAGGGATGTGGGGCCTAAATGCAGGGAGGTGACAAGGTCAGATTTGTGTTTTTGCACGGAATACCATAGCAACAAAGATGAGAGGGATTGGAGAAGAAAGCCATTTAGAAGACCTATTCAATTCTAGGTGACAAACAGTAAAGGCCTAAATTAATGTGGTGGTTGTTGGGTAGGAGGGAAGGTTCTGAGAGATTACCATGCATAATTGGTAAAGTTGTTAGGTATTGGCCATTTCAGATACCATCTTCAGGTTGAAGCCTTCCACATCTGAGAGTCTCTGTGTTTAAAGTATTATGGCACTTACTTACTAATTTTAGTGTTAATTTCCACTACTGAGATCCTTGACACCAAAGACTATAGTATACATTTCCTATTATCCTTTACAGTGAGCAACCCAAATCTTTGCTTTAATGAACACTTGATATATATTTGATCACTGATAGATTGTCTTCAAATCAAAATTAATATTGTTGGGCAAATGTCTAAATGAACTCTAGTAACAAAGGACATATGAGAGAAATAAAAGAAAGTTATGGGTGGCAAGGTTGGTGCCTTCGTATCACACTATGTTCCTTGATTGTACTTTGCACAGTGTTACGAAATAACAGAAAGGGTAATTGTTGAGCCTTGGTCTTCCCCACTAGGGTATATATCTTATTACTGTAAGAATCATGGCTATCTTGCTTATTGTTGAATTCTAATTTCTAGGATGGTGTCGACATCATAGTTGATGCTTAATAAATAGGGAATGAATCTAAACTTCACAGATGAGAGAGAAATGATCATTTATGGACCACACATTATTTTCTGGGCATTATCCTAAACGTGTATAGTTTTATAAATATTATGTCTTTTATTTATCAAAATATTAGAAGTATTATTACACCAGGAAAATAAGTATCAGTAGCCCCTTTTTTCCAGTTGAAGAAACTCTGGTTCAGAGGGCCTAATGACTTACAGGATAATCAATGAATAGTAGTCCTGGAACTTGAAGACAATTTCTTTTGGGTCCAAAGTCTATAGTTTTGTTTTTGTTTTTTTGCTATAGTAACTTGCCTTTATCTTCTAAGTATGGAAATTCCATTTGGGAGAGGATATGTGTAATGCATAAGTATCATTGAGCATTAGATCTGCTTAGTGGGCTATTGTTTAGATTGGCAACCACCTACTCAGTGCTTCTAAAGTGCCAGCCATGGCTTGGACAACAACAATGAAGAAAAAATGGTCACTGTCTTAAAGGACCCTGTGCTACTGGTGGTGACAAATGCTCACGCAGATAATTTCAGCTGTAAGGAATGGGTACAAAAACTAGTCCAGTATTTTCTAGCACTGATTAATGTCAGAACAAGAAGTGAGATGAAATGAAATTAAAAGAAGGTTGATTTGGCTTTCTGCACCAAATTACGATGCTTGAACTTAATTATGTAGATACTGAGAAATGGCCATTATATACCAGGTATTAAAATAGTTGTATCTGGTTGACTCTGGTTTCCATTTAAAAAATGGATTTAAATGATGGTAAAATTGGAGAGGTTTTTTCTAGATGAGAATCCGAACTAAAACAACAGTAACAGAGATGGAGAGAAGGAGCTAGAGCAAAGTAACAGGAGGTAAATCTGTTCATAATACTTGGTGGATTATGAATGAGGGAGACAAAGGAGTGAAGTTTCCATGTTACAGTTTTGAGGGATAGAATTGATAGTAGTACCTTAACAGAAATTTGGAACAAATATGAGGCAGTTTTGTCAGTCTTGAAACTGAAATCAAACAAATGCAACAAACAAAAAGCACAAATCCTCTCTTGGCCTCATTTCTTCTAGTTATCACTTCATTTCTCTGCTACCCGAATTGCAAAACTTCTTGAAAGTGTTACCTTGAGAGTTGCTGACTCCATTTTCTCTCCCCCTGTCCTCTGAACTCCTCTAATAGGGTCTCTGCCCTCACCATTTCACTGAGACCATTCCTGTGTAGGTCACAAATGACTTTCATTTTGTCAAAACTGCTTGTTTTCATCGTCTTTCTTATCTTATTTGACCCAAAGCAGCATTAAGCCAGATACTCATTCTCTCCTTAAAACACATTTGTCTCTTAAACTGTAATACTCTGGTTATTTCTCTTCTTAAGCTCAACTGCTAACTCATTCTCTTATGATTCTCAAACCTGGGAGTAAACCAGTGCTCCATTGTCTCTTCCCTTTATAGCAACATAATCCACCTAGTAGACCTATCTTGTCCCCCAGCTTTAAACACAAGTCATATGCAGTAACTTCTAAATTTATATCATCTGCTTTATACTTTCCCTTGAATTCCAAGCTGGACATCTCCAAATTCCTGATACCTTCATAGGTATATCAATAATAATCTCACGCATGTCAAGACATGGTTGTTTTTTTTATTTTGTTTTGTTGAGAGAGTGAGAGAGAGCACATGTGAGTTGAGGAGGGGCAGAGGGAGAGGGGGAGAGAGAATCCTAAGCAGGCCCCATGCTCAACATGTAGCCCAACATGGGGCTTGATCTTACAACCCTGAGATCATGACCTGAATGGAATCAAGAGTTGGAAGCTTGACCAACTGAGCCACCCAGGCACCTTAAGACATGCCTTTGATACATGTTTCTCTACTATCACTACCACTCACACATCCATGATTTTAATGAATTATATCACATTGATCAAGCCTTGATTTGTCCCTATTCTCAGTTTACCAGTGACTTCTGCTGCTCTCTCCAAATGTACCCAAAAATGGCATTGCTGTCCCTTCTACTGGTACCACTCTAGTGCAGCAAACCATTATTATATCTTAAACAGTCTAAATAAGCCAGCTAAATAGGTCTTGTTGCCACTCCCCTCTGGTTGCAATTCATTTCCCGCAATCAGAGTGATCTTCTAGGATACAAATTCTATCATATCACTCCACTGTTTCCCATTAAATCCTCCTTATACTGGCTTTAAAACCTCTGCTGATGTAACACATTCTCTAACACATACACCATGTCTCATTATCCACTAGACTTGTAACCCAATAGACCTCTCTGTCCTCCTCAAACATGCTCAGTTCATTTACAACATTGAACTAGCCATTCTTTCTGCTTGAAGTGCTCTTCCAGACAACTTCACATGGCTGACTTCATCTTGTCATTCAATCTCAGCTCAAATGCCTCCTCCTCAATGAAACCTCTTTAGACCTCCAATGACTTTCTATCACATCCGTTAATTCTCTGCGTAGCATGTATCATAATCTTTTGTCTTCTATTGTTTATTTTGGTATAGATTGTCTCTCTGTCTCTGACCTCGCTTACCACATACAGACGAGGAAAACCACATGAGAGTAGGGATTTTCTGTTGCTCACTGCTGTATCCCTAAGTCCTACAATAGGCAACATGATAAATAAGTTTAAAGCAAAAGCTAAAGGTGGAACCTGGAGGGCATGATAGACTGAAAGACAATGGCAAACACATGAAATAGGCTAACATGGCCTTTGATTAGGTGAACTGTTATGTGGTAATATATGTAACAGAAGTCACAAAAAATATAGAGTATTCAAGAAATCAGTGCAAAACTATATCAAAGTGGTACAGACCCACTAAAATAGTGATTGCTAGAAGTAAGTGTTCAACGGATTTTGCAGAATACATGGTCTGGTCTCTTGTGACTTTGGTCACAGTCATTTCAGAGAAGTGGAGACAGCTGAAGGCAGAGTGTAGGAGTGGCTAGAGAGATAAATGGAAGGAAAGCAAAGGGAAAAGGGAGTATAACACTTTCAATAAGCTTGACTGAGAAAGAAGAGATGGAGTGTGAGTAAGGGAGGTACTCTGGTTGGAGAAATGGCATGATGTGCCGAGAGATATTTGAGGGAAAAGAAATAAGAGAGAGAAAGAACTTGAGGATAGAGGTGAAATGCAGCCACGTCCCAGAGGTGGCAAATGGGAATGGAAATGGGCCTCAAGAGAATCAAGATGAATGAAAGGCAGACGCTTCTAGTTTGAGGTAGTTCATATTGATGCTTTAAATTTTCTTGATTACGTGGCAAGTCAGCCTTCTGGAAAAAAAGAAAGTTCAGCATTGAGTAGAATTCTTGCAGAGGGTGTGAAAGTTTGGAATTTTTTGTGAAGTAAGAGAGAGACGCATCAGACACAAGGGAGGTAAAAACATTTTAATATGGTGAGATTGAGACCCACTGAATTTGAAAACCATCCTCATAGTTGTACGATATTAAAGAGAGCTCAATATGTTGGGTGTAGAATTGAATGAGAGGAATTTGGAAATTGATTAAGGACCAGAGAATTCTAGGGAAATTTTGGCATAAAAGCAGAATTGAGTATATTGGTGGGAAATAGTTCAAGTCATCAGTCAAGTATTCAAAACTGGCAAGGTCTTGGGGCACCTGGGTGGCTGTCATTTAAGCATCTGCCTTGGGCTCAGGTCATGATCTCAGGGTCCTGGGATTGAGCCCTGAGTTGGGCTTCCTGCTCAATGGGAGTCTGCTCTTCCCTCTCCCTCTATCCCTCTCCCCTCACTCTCTTTCAAATAAATAAATAAAATCTTCAAAAAAGTAAACTGGTGAGGCCAATAAATACTATTTATTACTGTGGATTCGAATCAGAGAGTTAAACTACAAACTAAATTGTGGGTTGGGTAGGAAAACATCATAAGGGTATGCTTTTAAAAATAAAAAGAGCATTTTTCTTTTCTGATAAAATATATTTAAGTTTAACACCATCCTGAGGGAGGTGCCCCATACATTGGCAAGTTATGTAGCCATGTAGGCATCTGGTTCAAAGGGCCAAAGGAAACTAACATCCAGTCTACACAGTCTGCTCCCTCTGGGCATGGGGAAGGGGAAGAGCATGTTTAATTCACACAGGCACAGGTCCAGTGCAGAGGTAATCACTGTGAGTACTTTAGTGAACATCTTCTAGACGTTACTCTACGGCATAGGCAAATTTATGTAAATGGAATCACATTGCACAGACTATTTTGTAAGTTTTTCCTAAACCTGAAAAATATAATTCTGTTTCATCTCCCTGTCAATGGGTATATCTCCCTGTCAATGGGTATATCTATGAAGCTTAATTGCAGCAGTGCTGCAAGTCTCATTATATATATATATATATATAATTTCATTTCAGAGGTAGAATTTAGTGATTCATCAGTTGCATAAAACACCCTGTGCTCATTACATCAAATGCCCTCCTTAATACCTATCACCCAATTATCCCTTCCCCCCACCTCTCCTCCAGTAATCCTCAGTTTGTTTCCTAGGGTTCAGCATCTCTTATGGTTTGCCTCCCTCTTGATTTTCATCTGATTTTTTCTTTCCCTTCCCCTATGTTCATCTGTTTTGTTTCTTGAATTCCACATCTGAGTGAAATCATATGGCATTTGTCTTTCTCTGACTTATTTCGCTTAGCATAATACTCTCTAGTTCCATCCATGTCATTGCAAATGGCAAGATTTCATTCTTTTTGATGGCTGAGTAATATTCCATTGTATATCTATACCACATCTTCTTTATCCATTCATCTGTCAATAGACATCTGGGTTCTTTACATAGTTTGGCTATTGTGGACATTACTGTTATAAACATTGGGGTGCAGGTGCCCCTTTGAGTCCCTATTTTTGTATCCTTCGGATAAATACCTAGTAGTACAATTGCTGGGTGATAGGGTAGCCCTATTTTTAAATTTATGAGGAGCCTCCATACTGTTTTCCAGAGTGGCTGCACTAGTTTGCATTCCCACTAACAGTGTAAGAGGGTTCCCCTTTCTCTGCATCCTTGCCAACATCTGCTGTTTCTTGAGTTGTTAACTTTACCCATACTGACCAGTATGAGGTTGTATCTCATTGTGGCTTTGATTTGTATTTCCCTGATACAGAGTGATGTTGAACATTTTTTTCATGTGTCTATTGACCACTTATGTATCTCTTTTGGAGAAATATCTGTTCATGTCTTCTGCCCATTTCTTGACTGGATTTTTTTTGGTTTTTGGGTGTTGAGTTTGATGAGTTCTTTATAGATTTTGTATACTAGCCTTTATCTGATAATACATTTGCAAATATCTTCTCCCAGTCTGTAGGTGCCTTTTTAGTTTAATTGGCTATTCTCCTTTGCTGTGCAAAAGCTTTTTATCTTGATGAAGCCCCAGTAGTTCGTTTTTGCTTTTGTTTTTCTTGCCTTTGGAGACGTGTCTAGCAGGAACTTGGTGTGGCTGAGGTCAAAGAAGTTGCTGCCTACGTTTTCTTCTAGGATTTTGATGGATTCCTGTCTCACATTTAGGTCTTTCATCCATTTTGAGTTTATTTTTGTGTATGGTGGAAGAAAGTGAATCAAGTAATTGATCCCATTTACAATTGCACCATTATTTGTTTAATGGATAATCTAATGATAAATATTTAGGTTCTCAAGAAATATTATTCGATTTTGTATTCCTACCAGAAGCATATGATATGTAGCATATGATAGCATATGCTAGTGTCCAATTTCCCTCAATCTCACTTAAACTATCTTTTAAAAAATCTTGAATATTTTGGCCAATTTTCTAGACAGAAAGAAATATCTCAATGTTATTTTCAATTCTTTGATTATTTAATATATTGGGCATATTCATTTGTATTTCTTTTCTAGTAGATTTTCTATTCACCACTAAGAATCAGTAAAGTATGATGATGAAGCTCAAAGTTTCTCAAATCAGTGTATCCATGTTGGAAAACTACTTACTAGCTATGTGACCTTGATCACATTAGTTAGCCCTTCTATCTCATTTTTTTCCTGAGGATTTAGATACGTTAATATAAATAAAATGCTTAGATAAATTCTCCACAGATTGTACATGCTATTTTAGTAGTAACTATTTTTGTTATTCAAATCACTTAATCTTGTTTTTTTTCTTTTCGAGTATAGC
Source organism: Ailuropoda melanoleuca (assembly GCF_002007445.2). Classification (NCBI taxonomy): domain Eukaryota; kingdom Metazoa; phylum Chordata; class Mammalia; order Carnivora; family Ursidae; genus Ailuropoda; species Ailuropoda melanoleuca. The sequence continues at coordinate 74,175,137 of NC_048219.1, read as the reverse complement.
ATTATAGTTAAGAATGTGGTTCTGCAGTCAGATGGGATTTGGGCATGGACCCTCTAATTACTGGCCTTAGGACTGAGAAAGTTACTTCATCTCTCTGAGCTTCAGTTGACTTATCAGTAAAATTGGAATCTTCTTAGTATAGTTATGAGAATTAATGGGTTAATTCTTGGAATATATTTTGCAAAGTAACTGGCATAAATACTCACTAAATAGCAACTACTGTTAATGTTGCAGTGTTTTATGGTGTATATTATAAACAGTAATCTTTGTTAATATACATTTTAATTTCTTTCCTAGTGTATCTGTCAGGGTCCCAACAGAAAACACATGGCCCAATCAAATTAGGAAAATTTGAGAAAGATTCATTTATGAAGATTGTAGGACCATGTTTTAAAAGGTATGGTGGAGGGAGAAAACCACAGGGGATTATGCAGTAATCTAGAGCTGACACCTCCAGGGTGAAAGGACAAAGGAAGGAAGAAATTTCTGGAAATTGAGAATAACAGTGGACATTGACTGAGCAACACGAGTTCTAAGCAATCACCAAGCCTGCTGGGGCTTCTCATGATAAAGCCCAAGGGAAACCAGAGAACCTCCAGGAGCCACTGATTCAGTCAAATTCAATGATTTCTGGAGGCCTTGGAGGTCTATTCAGTCACAGGGATAGAGGTGGATTAAAAAAAGGATGGAAAGTAGATCTCAAAGGGCAAAGCTACAGTGTCATTTTTATTTTTGTTCGTGTTCCCTTTTGCCAAATAGTCACTTCTAATTTTTTTTAATCAAATTGGTTAAGTTTCTTTATAGTGTCTGGTATTGAGGTCACATTTAGACTATCCCTATTCCAAGATTATAAACATTCTCTCATACTTTGTCTATAGTTGTATAGTTTCCTTATATTTAAATATAGACCTATCTGAAATGTATTCCACATTCTTTTCTATGTCTCAAATGTCTAACTAGTTATTTGAATGCAATTTATTAAATTATTTATTTGCTGGGGGTATGCTTTGATTGGATATTGTGATGGTGTGAGAGCTCAAAGATTAGAGGCTAGAAGTAGGTGTTAATTTTCTAAATTGTGCTGGGGATAAATGAGAAAGAGATGCTAATAGAAGACTAGGGAATCTACGCAGGTAAAGGGTATTATAAAACTAAGGTGGAATCAGTAATATTTTAGGCTTCCATAAATATTATTTCCTTTGCCTTAAGTGAATTTCTCATCCCACCTACTATATACTGAGCCTTTTTCTGCTGATGGACCTTGTCTTGTCCCTTTTACACTCATTTCAAATGTCAACTTTTGGGAAATGGCCCCATCTCCTCTCCAGTCCATCTCTGTTCTTTGCTCCCAGGTAATCTGCATACTTTTTTTTTTTCACATGTAACATTGTAATGATTACATGGATGTTGCTTCCTGGCTAAACTATGAGATCCTCCAAGGCATGGCTACCTCATTGATTTCCCAGTTTCTGGATCATGTCCTGAAGTGTCCACAGATAATGCCATAAGTAATGTGTATCACACAGTGAATATAACTGATATAGGGCTAACTGAGGTTATGGGAATTCTCTAGGGCTGAGAGGCAAGGGTCATGTACAGAGCTATGTTTCATGCTGAGGTAATTCATAAAATAGAAGTCAAGTGGGAAAGGGAGAGTCAGCTGAGGAAAGTATCTGCCAAGATTCACCGGCAGGCTTGGAATTAGTAGGAGGATCTGGCCTAGGCTGGAGGTGCGTAACTAGGTGTGTGGAAGAGTGAAGGTCAGCAGCAGACAGTGAGCTAGGGGTGAAGGTCCAACTATTCTGTGACTCAGGGAAAAGAGGGGTTGTGCAAGGTCAAAAAGGAAATGGCATTCTGAAGGAGGAAAGAAAGGGTTTATCTTCCTTCTTCAAATCCTATCTTTACCATTTCACATAAGGACTGTACACATTTCGAAGGTTTAGAATTTCTTGTAGGTGCTATTTCACTTGTAGCCGACACTTCACTACAATGGGCGAGTGGGTGGCAGGATCGCTGGAGAGTCCAGAATGTGTGTCACGACTGGTTAGGCGTTTAAATATGTCCATTGACTCCTTTACTAAATAAATAAATGATCTTGGTCTCTACCTAATGTGGGGCTCTTAATCTATTTTAAAAAATCAAATATGAGACAATAATGTTAAACTTGTTGTAATCATGTCACAATATATGTTAAGTCAAATCCTTATGTTATATACCTTAAAATTATGCAGTCCTGAATGCCAATTATACCTCCATAAAACTGGAAAAAGCAAACAGCAGCAATTATAAATTGTTGCCATGTCAAGATTTTTAATGATAAATCTTGTGTATCATATCTGGTCTCTTATTATATAAATAAGTTGAGTCATGTTGAAGACCTCTGATCCATAATTTTATTGTGCTGTGTAGTCTTTTACCTCATTTCTTTTACCTTATTTGTTGTAAATGAGCATTGAGAGTTTTAGGTAGAAAAGTATGCAGGTTTTCGTCAACCATCTACAGGTATATTTATGTTTTTCATATTGAAAATAGATTAAATGCAGAAGTTGCAAATTGCTATTTACATTCTGCAGATATAGAAGGAGTTTCTGAGCTCCATCAGCTGCCTTCTCTGATGCACACATATACATTGCCTCTTTTGGGTTAGAAACCACGTAACTGCATCAACAGCAACACTAAGAACTAACAAGGTTAATCAGAGTCAACACTTACGTAGCACTTACTACATACCAAGCACTTTTCTATGCCCTGGGTATACTCAGTTCACTTCATCTTCACATTGGTTCTATGAAATACACATATTATCTTTATTTCTAAAGATGAGGAAACTGAGGCACAGAGATATTACTCATACAAGATTACATAACTAGTAAGTAGAAGGGTAGGACTTAAACCCAGGCAGTCTGGCTCCAGATTCCAATATTGCTCCCAACATCCACATGTAATCCAAATTTTGATGGCGCAAACTCTCGTGTTAGAAATTAGTGCCAACACTATTTTCCAGCTAGTTCTGAGAGTTTCCCTGAGTGTTGACAGTTGTGCTGTGCAGATTTCCATTGGTTGAGAGCCTCATTACCCCACCCTGATTTGGGGAGATAACTTTACCTTCTACTTGTCTGCTTCTCCCTAATCAGAAATACTCTTATTCCCCACAACGTATAGGATCCTAGACAATAACTTTAATATTTTAATGAAAGTTTAGAGGCGATTTAAAGAAAGACTATCCATAAATGAACTTTTCACCACTGCAGGTAGCCCAGACCCACCCTATAGATTCCCTCCCATGTTGTGTTCCTTGTTCATTCCTGTCCTACCTCCCTGGGGCCTGGAGAAGCTCTGCCTGTAAAGAGTTGTTCAGGCTGCCTCCTAGACTCCTGAAAATGGGTCATTTTGGTTGGCCTCAGTTCAAACTGTTGACAGTGTCTGCCTTTGTTTTGAATGGATAATTTAATGGGGAGTTCAGAGAGGGCTTATCACAGATTGTGATCGCCATACTGCCTTAAACTGAAAGTTCTCACATTTTGAACTTTGCAGCTTTCCCGCACATTACTCTTATAAGACATTTTCAGAGTACAGATCTTCAGATTAGACACTTTAATATTTGCTAAATAGGAAAAGTTGTTTCTTTATTGCATCCTTTTGTTTTTGTCATTTTATTCTCATTTATTTTTCACACCAAAAAGGAACACGTAACTCCAAGTTTTAGAACTTGAATTTAATTCCAAGTCGTAGCACTTACCAATTTATGTGGCCTTTGGCAACTTCTTTGAACTCTGAGTCTGTTTAACTGAATATAAAATAATGCAAAATTTTCACATTATATTTTAATGATATGCTCCAAGAAAATACAACGTAAAGCAAAATGCTTATAAAAAGAATTGTTTCATAAAAATCAATGTAAAAACCAAGAGAGATTCCCAGATACTCATTATCCAAGACATGTTACACCCACTGTTTCATCCTGCCACTCCTCTTCGTACCCTACCTCCCTGCAAATGCTTAAATTGCACAGCTTCTCACCTTAATGAACATACAAGATCATACAAACTCCTACCATGGCCACGAAGGTGGCTTCTATTTACCCTCTTTCACTTGATTTCTTCTTACTCAAATACTTGCTCATTCTGCTCTATTCACATAAGATTTTGTTCTGTTCTCTGAATCTGCCAAGTTCATTCCTGCCTTACAACTTTTGCAATAAGCTATTCTTTCTGCCTGAAATATCCTTCCTCAAATCTTCCTATAGATGGCTCTTGCCTGCAATTAAATCTTAGCTCAAATGTTACATTGTCGGAGAGGCCCTGACCATCTACCCCATTCTATCACGGAGAATCACATTAGTCAGTTTTTGTTTCTCCATAGCATTTACTTCTACCTGAAATTACTTTATTTGCTGCTGCACATTGTCTCTCTCCCATAAAGTGTATGCTCCTTGTGCACGTGGACTGTGCTGCCATTTTCACTGCCATATCCTGATGTGTAGAATAGAGCCTCACACATAGGAAAACTTCAAGGAATATCTGGTTAATAATGTTGAATAAATTAGAAATCATAATTAAGTTTTGACTTCTGGTTTGATGGAAGAATTATGCAGACACACTAAGCTGCAGCCCCAGAGGAAATGACCGTTGTAATCAATTCCTGAAATGGAGTGAGTTACGTAGAGGGGGTGGGTGCTTGCAAAGGACCATCGACCTCCACCTTCACCAGCTCTGTATCTGCCTTCAGGAGTGGAATCTGAGGCAGGGCTCACAGTTACAGTTTGAGGAAGACCTAAAACCTTTGTATTTTTGTCTTTCTTGAAGAGTCAACAAACAAATGAAGTATAGATTGATTTTGAATTTTATCATAATGGACCTTTTGTTTATTCCTGAAGTACTTGTATGACTTATGCCGATAATGTTAGTGCAAAATACGAATACGGATAACAAAACAGGATGTGTATAAGTGAGAAGGGTAATTATAAAAGAAGCTGTAAAGGGATGATACACTCTAGCCAGACTTTTCACCTAATACATAGTGAAACCTCATATCCAGAAATTCTGACATAAGAGGACTGGGTATGGCCTGGCCATTGGTATTTTTGGTAAGCTATCTAGGCTATTAAAATGAGTTGCTATTATTGAGAACGACTGATCCAGACCAGCCTCCTCCTAGTTTATAACATAATTCAAAAGCCCATATGAACCATCACGGGCGCCTGGGTGGCACAGCGGTTAAGCGTCTGCCTTCGGCTCAGGGCGTGATCCCGGCGTTATGGGATCGAGCCCCACTTCAGGCTCTTCCGCTATGAGCCTGCTTCTTCCTCTCCAACTCCCCTTGCTTGTGTTCCCTCTCTCGCTGGCTGTCTCTATCTCTGTCGAATAAATAAATAAGATATTTAAAAAAAAAAAAGCCCATATGATGTTTTTACATAATGTCCTCTGTGCTCTTTTTTGATTTTTGCATTGGAATTTTTCAACAATTAAAAAACTACAGTTACGGCCAGTTATAGAAACCTGATCATAAAAATTAGACAGACATGCTTTTAAAGCCCGTTTGATTACATTCTGAATGTTATAAAGTTCTAACTTTTCATTTAATTGATAATGGGCATAGTAAGAAATGTCATGTTTCTTAATATTCTTTTGAGAATTTAATATAAAGAGCATTTTCATAGACTCATATCAATAAAGAATAATTAGATGAAAGCAAAATATTTTTAAAGTCTATTTTATGTTCTGGAATCATACATTTAGAATTTTTCTATTTTTATACAAGGATACTAAAAGCTATCTTTTTATTTAAAGAAGCATATTTAGTTAGTACAAATTGATGAATAAAAATACATTTTCTTCAAATGACATTTTAAATATCATTCCCCAGAAATTCAGGCGATATTCTCAAAGCAAATGACGACTTTGAATTAATGTAAATATTTTTTATGCCCATAGTGGAGGTTCTCTGGGTATTTAAAATATATATACATCCTTTTTATCTTAATATGTACCCTTGATTTTTCCTTGTGCTCTGTGTTTACCAATGGATTGCTTGTCTTCTTTAATGAATATTTATTTATCACCTATCAATGCTGGGAGATTAGTCACTGGGTATCAGCCTAGGATTCCTGCCCTCTTGAACCTTACAGTTTGGTCCGATGTTTCTCAGACTTCATTGTGTGTACAAGTTACCTGCATCTTGCTAAAGTCCAGTCGCTGATACAGATTTGGTGCATGGCCGGAGAGTGTGCATTCTCACAAGCTCCCAGTCTTGCTGCTGGTCTGTTGACCACACTTAAGGTAGACGACTTCATCCTTCCTTGGTGGTTTTAAGCTTCAGTGGCTCCTATTATTTAATCAGTCCCAACCTATAGTTTTCTTATGAAGTGTACTATTTAAATCATAGTCAGGATATTCATTTTTTTATCTTGTAGTTCTGTTCTCTAGCTCAATTATAACTTTTCTGAAGGCAAGAACCAAGTTTTATATTTTGTTCTTTCTCATAATGCCTGGTGTGCCTGGGATCAGAGAAACTACTCAGTGAATACTTAACTGGGTGCTACTCCAAGATTTAGGTTTAAGTCTCCATAAAAGCTGAAGGGGCCATCAGAAGATTTCTCAAAAACCCTAATGTAACCAGACTGAAGACAAATGGATTTGGAGATTGTACTCTTTCTGCTGAAAGGGATTCTGACCTCCTTCACAACACACCGTAATAGTCCAACTCTTTTTTTGTTTTTGGCATGTGATTCAAGTAAAGGGCGTGCAGCAGGACAGGACCCCCTTGCCAGCAGGAAGCATCTTTCAGAAAAAGTGTCCATGGATTACAAAGGTTTGTGGAAACAAACCAGCAGTGTGCGTAATCTGCAGGAAAGGTTTGTGGGAAAATACAGGTTCTGATTATTCCCACAGTGCCTCTTCTGAACAGAAATGGGAATTGTGGGCTTCGTTTTATCATTTTAATTAGCCTTACATGGTGCATTACAGACCCCAAAGTGGTCAGAAAGCCACAGTACACCCACATGTATATTTCATAGGTCTGTGTGCTGTGGCTTTCAGATTTCAAATAATTTCATCCCTAGGCTTTGGCCATTTGTTACAATAATGCAAGTGTGCATGAGCACATGAGCTGTTATTTATCATATAAATGCCCACCAAATGCGACCTAGCACCCCCATTTTTACTTTTCTGTGTGTGTGTGAGAAATGCCTTCTCTCAAGCTGACCTTACAGAAATGTGTTTCTGAGTGTTAAACTGCCTTCTCAGAGCACTGACTCTTACATGCATATGGTGAGATTTCTGTCATGTTGCAAAGGGGCCATTTTCCTTGGTGACACGAGCCTTTTTCAACGGCTTCACACATGCAGCTGCCTGCTGCTTTGGGCCTGTTACTGTCACCCCAGGAGTGCTGCATTTTATTCCTCTAGTATGAGTGACTCAAAGTGACAATGGCGATTAGTTTTCAATACTGAATGAATTACAGAGAAAGCACAGAAAGCCAAAATCTAAGAAGCAATGTCCTGTTTGAAGGATAGTGAAGCCAATGTTTGTCTGTTTGTTTTTAGTCACTGATGAATAAAACCAATGGCACCATCACATACACATCGCCTGTAAGAGAGTGGGTCTTCAGCGTTGTCACTGCTGAACACTTTATTTAGATTGCAAATTATCTAGCTACCTCAGCAGACTGCGAAATCAACTGGAAGCTTTTCAGCATTTAATTAAGCAGGACAAAAGAAAGTCCCAATAATAACCGTGTGAAACTGCCGGAGAAAAATTATAAATACAAAGGGAGAAATCCTCAGTAATTAACCCCAATCTGAGACTACAGAGGACACTCCGAAACAAGAGGGGAGCACATGCAAATAATACTAAATTTGCTTGTCTTGAATGATTTCGTGTTTAACTATAAATTCACAAGAACAGTGGTCCAATTGCTAGGGGGGAAAATGTTCCAGGTAGCAATTTCCCAAACCTTCATAAGGGAAGGTGAGTTTCACATCTAATGTGAGCTTTTCCTTTTGTTTCATGGTTGGATTTTTACAGTATTATGTTATCATCCCCTGCTGAGATATTGGGGGGGGGGAGGAATAATGGATTTGGGGTTTGGGAGTTAAGGAAGGGAGGGAATTCTGCCTATAAATCTTCGGAGATCCTTTAGCATCTGAGAAAACTGTTTTTTCTCACTGCTTGTCAACTTGGAGTTCTCTTTTTTAAATTCTAGCTTAGATATTATCTTTTTTAATGACACTGTCCATGACCCCCAGGGTTTGTCTGCTCTTAGCATTTTGAAGCACCTCTGTTAATTAGTAAGTTTCACCATAACCCTATGACTATCTAGTCTCCACTATGACTCATTTTTCTCCTTCTTTTTGCTTTTCTTCGGCTCCTTTAGGGCATAACCTGGTTCTTATGGTATTCATTTTCATATTCCAGCTCCTAGGACGGTGCCTGATTACATGTTAGCTTCTTAATAAAAGTTAAATTTTCAGTACCAAGCTTTGTACCCCTCTTTTATATGCTACAGAGGCAAAATCAATGGACTCGTGGAATAAAGTGACATTGACTAAATATTAGGATCAGCTGATTTTCAAAGACTTAGCCTCAATATCATACACACAGACCGACATTTCAAAAGAGCCATCTTGAAAATAAACGAAATAGGTCACAAATTGAAGAAATGCTTGCTTTCTAAAGAACACCTATATATTGATACATTGCCATGTAGATTCTGAGAGTGCCGTAAATACTGATTCATAGAAGTCTTTCTTGTCCATAGAGTTGAGGGTCCATTTCTGGGCTCCCTATTCTGTTCCATTGATCTAGGTGTCTGTTTTTGTGCCAGTGCCCCACTGTCTTGATGATTACAGCTTTGTAACAGAGTTTGAAGTCTGGAATTGTGATGCTGCCAGCTTTGCTTTTCTTTTTCAACAATCCTCTGGCTATTTGGGGTCTTCTCTGGTTCTATACAAATTTTAGGATTTTTCGTTCCATTTCTGATGGTATTTTGATAACAATTGCATTAAACATTTTCACAATATTTGTTCTTCCAATCCATGAGCATGGAATGTTTTTCCATTTGTGTCTTCCTCAATTTCTTTCATGAGTATTCTGTAGTTTTCTGAGTACAGATTCTTTGCCTCTTTGGTTAGATTTATTCCTAAGTATCTTATGGTTTTGGGCGCAATTGTAAATGGGATCGACGCCTTAATTTCTCTCTCTTCTGTCTTGTTGGTGTATAGAAATGCAACTGTTTCTGTGCATTGATTTATATCCTGCCATTTTACGGAATTCCTGTATGAGTTTTAGTAGTTTTGGGGTGGAGTCTTTTGGGTTTTCCACATAAAGTATCACATCATCTGCAAAGAGTGAGTTTGACGACTTCTTTGCCGATTCAGATGCCTTTTCTTTCTTTTTGTTGTCTGGTTGCTGAGGCTAGGACTTCTAGTACTATGCTGAATGCAGTGGTGATAATGGACATCCCTGCCATGTTCCTGACCTTAGGGGAAAAGCTCTCAGTTTCTCCCCATTGAGAATGATATTCGCTGTGGGTTTTTTATAGATGGCTTTTATGATACTGAGGTATTTACCCTCTACCTCCACACTGTGAAGAGTATTAATCAAGAAACGATGCTGTACTTTGTCAAATGCTTTTTCTGCATCTATTGAGAATATCAGATGGTTCTTATCCTTTATTAATGTAGTGTATCACATTGATTGATTTGCAGATGTCGAACCAACCTTGCAGCCAGGAATAAATCCCACTTGGTCGTGGTGAATAATCCTTTTAATGTACTGTTGGATCCTATTGGCTAGTACTTTGGTGAGAATTTTTGCATCCATGTTCATCATGGATATTGGTCTGTAATTCTCCTTTTTGCTGGGGTCTTCTGGTTTTGGGATCAAGGTAATGCTGGCCTCATAAAATGAGTTTGGAAGTTTTCCATCCATTTCTATTTTTTGGAAGAGTTTAAGCATAGATATTAATTCTTCTTTAAATGTTTGGTAGAATTCCCCTGGGAAGCCATCTGGCCCTGGGCTCTTGTTTGTTGGGAGATTTTTGATTACTGCTTCAATTTCCTTTCTGGTTATGGGTCTCTTCAGGTTTTCCATTTATTCCTGGTTCAGTTTTGGTAGTTTATACCTCTCTAGGAATGCATCCATTTCTTCCAGATTGTCTAATTTGTTGGCATATAATTAGTCATATTCTTATAATTGTTTGTATTTCCTTGGTGTTGGTTGTGATCTCTCCTCTTTCATTCATGGTTTTACTTATTTGGGTCCTTTCTTTTTTCTTTTTGTAAGTCTGGCCGGGGGTTTATCAATCTTATTAATTCTTTCAAAGAACCAGCTCCTAGGTTCATTGATCTGTCCTGTTCTTTGGTTTCTATTTCATTGATTTCTGCTCTGATCTTTATTATTTCTCTCCTGCTGGGTTTAGGCTTTATCTGCTGTTCTTTCTCCAGCTCCTCTAGGTGTAGGGTTAGGCTGTGTATTTGAGACCTTTCTTGTTTCTTGAAAAAGGCTTGTATTGCCATGTACTTTCTTCCTAGGACCATCTTTGCTGCATCCCAAAGATTTTGAACAGTTGTGCTTTCATTTGTTTCCATGAATTTTTTTAAATTCTACTTTAATTTGCTGGTTGACCCACTCATTCTTTAGTACGATTCTCTTTAGCCTCCATGTATGAGTTCTTTCCAGCTTTCCTCTTGTGATTGAGTTTGAGTTTCAAAGCATTGTGGTCTGAAAATATGCAGAGAATGATCCCAGTCTTTTGGTACCAGTTAAGACCTGATTTGTGACCCAGGATGTGATCTATACTGGGAATGTTCTATGTCCACTAGAGAAGAATGTGCATTCTGTTGCTTTGGGATGGAATGATCTGAATATATCTATCTGTGAAGTCCCTCTGGTCCAGTGTGTCATTTAAAGCCCTTGTTTCCTTGTTGATCTTCTGCTTAGATGATCTGTCCATTTCAGTAAGGGGGTGTTAAAGTCCCCTACTATTATTGTAGATGTGTTTCTTTGATTTTTGTTCTTAATTGGCTTATATAATTGGCAGTTCCCATGTTAGGGGCATAAATATTTACAATTATTAGATCTTGTTGGACAGACCCTTTAAGGATGATATACTGTCTTTCCTCATCTCTTATTGTAGTCTTTGGTTTAAAATCTAATCTGTCTGATATAAGGCTTGCCAACAGAGCTTGCTTTTGATGTCCATTAGGATGGTAAATGGTTTTCCAGCTCCTCACCTTAAATCTGAAGATGTCTTTGGGTCTAAAACGAGTCTCTTGCAGACAGCATATCAATGGGTCTTGCTTTTTTATCCAATCTGATACCCTGTGTCTTTTGATTGGAGCATTTAGCCCATTTACATTCAGAGTAACTACTGAAAGATACGAATTTATAGTGCCATTGGATTACCTATAAGGTGACTGTTAACATATATTGTCTCTGTTCCTTTCTTGTCTATGTTACTTTTAGGCTCTCTCTTTGCTTAGAGAACCCCTTTCAATATTTCTTGTAGGGCTGGTTTGGTGATGCAAATTCTTTTGGTTTGTTTGTTCTGAAGCTTTTTATCTCTCTATTTTCAATGACAGCCTAGCTGGATATAGTATTCTTGGCTGCATATTTTTCTCATTTAGTGCTCTGAATATATCATGCCAGTCCTTTCTGGCCTGCCAGGTCTCTATAGATAGAACTGCTGCCGATCAAATGTTTCTACCATTATAGGTTACAGACTTTTTGTCCCGAGCAGCTTTCAGGATTTTCTGTCTCTGAGATTTGTAGGTTTTACTATTAGATGTCAGGGTGTTGACATATTTTTATTGATTTTGAGGAGGGGTTCTTTGTGCCACCTGGATTTTGACGCCTGTTTCCTTCCCCAAATTAGGGAAGTTCTCCACTATAATTTGCTCCAACATACCTTCTGCCCCCCTCTCTCTCTTCTTCCGGGATCCATATTATTCTAACACTGTTTCACTTTATGGTATCACTTCTCTCTCGAATTCTCCCCTCAACTCTGTGGTCAACTAATCTTTGACAAAGCAGGAAAGAATGTCCAGTGGAAGAAAAGACAGTCTCTTCAAAAAATGGTATTGGGAAAATTGAACAACCACATGAATAAGAATGAAACTGGACCATTTCCTTACCTTATACACAAAAATAGACTCAAAAGTGGATGAAAGACCTGAATGTGAGACAGGAATCCATCAAAATCCTTGAAGAGAACATAGGCAGCAACCTTGTCGACCTCAGCTGCAGCAACTTCTTCCTACACACATTGCCAAAGTCAAGGGAAGCAAGGGCAAAAATGAACTATTGGGACTTCATCAAGATAAAAAAAAAAAAAAACAAACGTTTGCACAGCAAAGGAAACAGTCAACAAAACCAAAAGACAACTGACAGAATGGGGGAATATATTGCAAATGACATGTCAGATAAAGGGCTAGTATCTAGAATCTATAAAGAATTTATCAAACTCAACATCCAGAGAATAATCCAATCAAGAAATGGGCAGAAGACACACAAATGGCCAACAGACACATGAAAAACTGCTCAACGTAACTCAGCATCAGGGAAATACAAATCAAAACCACAATGATACACCAACTCACACCAGTCAGAATGGCTAATTAAAAAGTCTGGAAACGACAGATGTTGGTGAGGATATGGAAAAAGGGGAACCCCCCCTACACTGGTTGTGGGAATGCAAGCTGGTGCAGGTACACTGGAAAACAGTATGGAGGTTCCCCAAAAAGTTGTAAATAGAGCCACCATAGTGAACCAGCAATTGCACTAGGTATTTACCCCAAAGATACAAATGTAGTGATCTGAAGGAACATGTGCACCCCAATGTTTATAGCAACAATGTCCACAATAGCCAAATTATGGAAAGAGCCCAGGTGTCCATCGACAGATGAATGGATAAAGAAGAGGTGATATATATATACACACAACTACACAATGGAATATTATGCAGTCATCAAAAAATAAAATCTTGCCATTTGCAACAATGTGGATGGAACTAGAAGGTATTATGCTAAGAGAAATAAGTCAATCAGAGAAAGACAATTATCATATGATCTCACTGATATTTGGAACTTGAGAAACAAGGCAGAGGATCACAGGGGAAGAGGAGAAAAAAATGAAATAAGATGAAACCAGAGAGGGAAACAAACCATAAGGGACTCAATCTCAGGAAACAAACTGAGGGTTGCTGGAGTGGAGGGAGGTGGCAGGGATGGGATGGCTGGGTGATGGACGATGGGGAGGATATGTGCTATGGTGAGTGCTGTGAATTGTGTAAGACTGATGAATCACAGACCTGTACCCCTGAAACAAATAATACAGTATATGTTAATAAATAAAAATTTTAAAGTCTGTTATGTGCTGTTGAATTAATAATTATTGTAGGTGTAAAGATAGTGGGTAGTAATGAGTTTTATTTCCAGGATGTTGCAATTTAGGGAAATTAAACGTATTAATGGTATTAAATACATTTAATTAGGGAAATTAAATGTATTAAATAAACCTGCAAATCATAGAATGGATACCTACAGTAAGGCCATCTGTTACATTATCAGTTACAAGGCTCTATGTGGTATTTTATTCATAGTATGTGTGTGTGTGTGTGTGTGTGTGTGTGTGTGTATATATATATATATATATATATATATATATATATATATATATATCCATCCCATAGTAAACACCCTCATGCTTGATGAAATTCAAATTTTGAACTTTTTGGGATTATTACTAACCCTGAAGAATTGGGAAATGCAGAGTTATACCTACCTTTTAGGTAAAATACAAATCATGTAGAGAAATTGGCTTTTGTTTATAAACTCAATTGTAATGATGTACAAGTAACCCTTTATATTTATCTGACCATAAAACAGCAATTGTAATTTTCCTTCAAATTAGCTTAAATTTATAATCTTAATGCTAGGATTGCTTCCTTAATTATTTTAAACTTTTTTTTCTCCTGAAGTGCCAATTCCTTGCTGCAATGTTATCTGTTGTTCAATAATGGTACTTGTAATTTAAATAGATGACACATTGTCAGGTGTCATAGTGAGTTAAAGTATATTTTTAAATAGGGATGTTATTTTGAAAATAACAGTTTTAACAATGGCTTAGGAAGTTATTTTGAGAATTAAAGAGAATTTGGCCTAATGATTGTTTAAACAAATTCCTGTGCTAATAGCATTCTATTATTGTAAATATCAGCTCTGAATGACATTACATATTTCAGTAAAAGTAACCCCCTGGTAATTGATTCTTGACTCATATTCTTTAACTTATTATGAATTGGGATTAGTCTCGGTTGTTTAATTTTCCTGCCTCTGTGCATTTCCTCAAACAGTTCTCTCCACCTGGAATATCCTTCCTTCTTATCTCTATTTAAATCCCAACCATTTTTAAGTTTCAACTCAATTGTCATTCATACAGTGTATGCCAGCCAGTGCCTTACCTTTGTAGGTATTCAGTAAGCATCCATTGGCTTTCTCTCTTCCAGGAAGGATTTGTAGTCCCGTCCATAATTATTTCTCCTTCTAGTATGCACTCCCAGTAATTGCATTAAACATTCACTTAATATAAATTCAACTGAATATGCATGGATTGGGACTGGGGAGATTGAGAGCATGTGCGCATGTGCCAGAGAGAGAAAGAGACAGAGATTTTAAATAGAGTTGATTTTATAGCCCCTAACCATATCACATTCCATTCAAAGCAAATGTCCTAAATGAGCATGAGTTCCTAGATGGGTTCCCTTAGCTGTTCTCAATTACCTGTATCTCAGAAGGTAAGATCTCACCACTATGCTGGGTTCATTCAACGTGACCCCATATTGGCTTATGCTTGATTTGATGATCAGACAATAAAAGAACTATTTGTTCCAACACTGAAGAGGAGCCTGACTGAATAGTATTTAATGAACAACTCAGTCTTCAATAAGTTTTCTTCCTAAAGTTTCCTGGGAAATTTTAGAACTCTATACAGTAATTTTCCTCTGACTCAACTGACTTTATAGTCTAACCTTCACTTTAAATGTGACTTCATTGTATCATATTATAAATATTTCTTTGCATATCTATTTTCTGTGAGATGATTATGGTAGATTAGATTCCTGCTTTCAATTCTCATTCTCCTTCTCTCATTAACATTATACTTCCCCAGTTTTGTCATGGCTCGATGGCAACCAGATTTTACTTCTTCGCCTTTAGCTGTTAGTCTTGATGGTGAAGAGACACAGCAGAGATTTTAAATGTGCTAGTGAATATGGCTCTTTCTCTTGTGTTCTTACAATTCATCATGAGAAGTACAGGGTCCCAGTAGCAACCTTTTCAAGAATAAATACTTATGTAGCAGTTGGGAGTAGAGTTACCTGATTGCATCCAACATCAACAAGACCCACAGCCAATCAATGGTGGTATGCCCTTGTTTCTTCATCTGTTCAAGGACGATAATGGTGGTGGTAGCATATTATCCATAGCATAGGGTCTCCACCTGTATTAAGTGAGTCACTGTGTATCTTAGAACAGTATCTGACACAAAGGAAGTGCTCAATAAGTAATTATCATTACCATTTAAAAAAATTTTTTAAGTAGCCTCCATGCCCAACATGGGGCTTGAATTCACATCCTTGCCATTTTTAAGCACATCCTTGCCATTTTAAGCACAATTTAATCACCTTAAATATAGTATCCCAATATTAAAACTTTGAGATAAACATTTTCAATGTTTTCATTTAGCAGCTGAAAAGCTTCAGAACAGAGAGTTAAAAATTTTACCCAAGGACACACAACTATTAAATAGCAAAGTGAGACTCAGAATGAGGACTTGTTAACTCTGGAGTTCACTTCTAACCACTAAGCTGTCTTCTTTATGTTACTTTTGCTACTTACTACATACATACCCCAAGGCAATGTGGAACAGAACCAGCTAACTGCTAAAGTGGAAGGGAACAAAAGAAATAATACAGGACAGGAAAAGAATAATATCTTAAAATATTATCCCACCAAACTAAGATTGTGGAGTAACCATAATGATTTTTACTGTTTATGTCTAAGGGAGAACATAGCAACCCCTAGAAAGTGGTTTTCACAAATTTTCTTTTCTAATGTGGTTTTCAGGAAACAGCACAAAACATATTTAGAAAAGGAGGAAAGCAAACAAGATAGCCTCTTTGCAAACCAGACTTATTAAAAATATTCACTTACTTGTATATGTGGATGTTTCACAGTATTCAAGACAAGTTAAGGGTCCTTTGTTAAAATGCTGTATTTTAAATCCTAATGCTTATTGCCCAGGAGTGGTAAGGACATTGAATTTTCTTATGGAATTGAAGTCTGAGTTAGGTAACCTAGTCCTTTACCTGATGTCAAGGAAAACAGACTAACGTTCAGCTGATAGCTGTTTTCTAAGCTTTCTTGTTTCCCCAAAGGCATTAGTGGTTGAGTGTGGAAGGACGAAAAGCCAATGTCATCTACTAGGATTATAGATACTGCCACAGGAAAGCATTTCTCATTACATTTCAAAGTTATGCTGGGATCCCAACACAGTCTCTCACCAACAGTGGGATCTACAAAGCCTTTGGGTAGGCAAGAGTGGTAGCATTCTCCCTTGGTGATGGGAGAACACCCAGTTATTCAGGCAGATGTTTTGATGTGACCAGTGCACTAGAATGTTTTTGGCAAGTCTCTTTTCTAGAAGAGAGTTCCCTAAATTTTTAAAGGACATAATCCAATATTTATGACTTCTTACCCATAGTTTGAAATGGAGGTTACCTGAGGTCAGACCAGGATTTTAGCTCACATACATAAGTCAATAGATGGAGAAAGACAATGGTAGCCAGGACTTTCTAGTCTGCCTATGGGTTAAAGTCTTCAGCTGCATGTTCAGCAGTGGAGAGATTTGTCTGACACTCATTAACACTACTTATTATTATCTCTACCCTATATATATGTGGATTTTTGGACCTTTAGGAGGAATCTGGAATGAAGACATCCTACCCTAAGGATCAGTGTCCCCACTGTGAAGCCAAAGAGAATAAATCTAATAGAAGAGTCATTTAGAGATCTGGAAAGCACAATCTTTGCAATGTCTTGATTTCTGTCAGTTGAAGAGAAGTCAAGATTGGAAAGTGAAGGGTGAGGAGAATATGCCACCCCAAAATATGACTCAAAGGGCTCAGTATATGCTTTAGAATACTGATTATTTTGAGTTATAGGCTCTTGAAAACTGGCAAATACAGGAAGAGGTTTATGTAAATGCTCTGATCTGGCTAAAGACAGATCCTTAAAAAAAGAACTCTCTTGTCACAAATCCCCTAGCTGGGAATTTCATCAGTAGGGAAGACAGACTCTTATCACAGGAGAGAGACTAGAAGTCGACACCACACACAGTCAAACTTTATCATGAAAGGTCATACTTCCCATCTGTTCTTGTAAGGGCCCATCCATCTTCCCTAAACACCATTTACTCTCCCCTAAGAGGCCTACATCCCCTTTATCCTTTCAGTATTAAGATGGTATTTCAGTCCAAATTCTATGCTACTTTGGGGAGTTATTCATTTTTTCCCAAGTAGCTCCCTAGGGGAGGTGTATGTATTAATAAACTTCTGTTTTTTTTCTGGTTAATCTTTTATTACAGGGGTCTTAACTAAGAACTCAGAAAGACAGAAAGAAAATCATTCTTCTCCCTTACAAAGGCACGGTCTACTCCTTATCATTAGCAACCCCCCAACCCAGTACGAGAAATAAAGGTGTCATTAGGTCAGCTCCAACAGAGAGGAAACCCAAGGCTCTGCATCTCCTTTGGCTGCCAAAATTGGAATTCTCATTTTGTTTGGAATGCAAATGTTTGGGGGTTCTTTGTTTTGGGCTTTTTTTTTTTGCTAATAGTTTGGGGAATGATATTACTCAATTTGACAAGCTGAAAAATTCTTGTAAATCTCAGAAAAACTAACGCAACCCCACCACAGCACATATTGTAGTATCTCTTTGACACTGAGATTTCTCAGCAGCATTTTTCATTCCTTTCTAACGGGGGGGGGGGGGGAAGATTTACTACAAAAAAGTTTTTCTTTTGGTGGATATGCTATAATTCTGCTAAAGCTCTTTGGTATGTTGGCTTTTGACCTAAAATAATATCACAAGAGAAAACATTCACATAATCTAGTCAAAGCATAAAAACAAACCTAATATTGAAGAGAAGATATTTTTAGCAAGATTTCTAAAAACTGATTAAATCACAGGCCCTTATAGTCAAGATTCTCTATGAGAAAGGTTGGGGCAGGAATGAAATTTGCAATTAATATGTAAGTTTATAATGAAAGGAGAAATTCTCAGAATGCTATTCCAATGAGGGAGATTATTAACCACTAAATGCCAAGAGGTTGTGGTTCATATCAATTGCCTTCAACTCCCCATTATAATAGAAGTATGAACCCGTTTGTTCTGGCTTGATTCCCCTGGCCACAAGACAGGAGAAGAGAAACAATGTGGTAAGAATATGGAGAGACAGGCCATCATTGGGACAGTTTGCATGTTGCCTCATTTTACCTCTCCTTTAGTGAATATAGTGTACCCAGGTAAGGCTCTGAAGAAGCAATGTGAGGTATTGTGATCAAATAGCCCACGGAGCTCAGTAAATATCCCATCAGATGGTAACAATTAGTGTGCTTCCAGATAACTATAGAAGGCAGACTTACTCCCCAGAATAAATCCTTGCAGGTTTGCTAGAGGTTTGCCTCTGATGGCCACTGGCCTGCTGGTTTTTCTAAACCTGGCCTTGGGAATCAGAAGCAGCATGTGCCAGTAAAATAGAACTTTTAGGTTACCCTAGAACCTCCAGCCATTTCTGCCAGCACATTTTGTCAAGCATCTCTTTCATTTTCATCAGATCCAGGGAATCAGAGCTACTGGGCAGAGAAGTGAAAGGTGGGACCCATTCTCTGTTTTGTTCCAATGGGGAACGAATGATTCTCAGACTTTCATGTGCATACAAGATTACCTGAGATTTTTCCAGGTGATCTTGATGATGCTAGTCTGGGGACCACACTTTAAGAATCACTGTAACAGGGCAGACAGTAATGTTAGTGTCCAAGCAAGAACTTTTCCGGGTATGATGTTCAGACTTTGCACTTCAGTGGCCTGTAAAGGAGAGGAAGGCTCAGAGACCAAGGCTGAAATATGTGTGTAGTTTGGGAACTAGAGGGACCAGGGCCTCTTAAGGCTGGTCATTCAGATAGAATCATTTGCAGCAATTTGCCTACATTATGAATCTGTACTTGATACAGAATATTTAAGACTGATATTATTTTTATAGGAGATGATCGAGAAGCCATTTTAGCCAAGAAAGCATTTGGGGGTAAAAAAAATAAAAGGGAAAAGGGGTCTGTTTCGAACTGTGGGCATTTCAGGCCAGGGGACTCTAGGCATCTCTAGTACAGGGTTGAAGGACAACCAGAAACAGTTGCAACATCTGCACTTGTCATATGCTTGCCTTTTCCTAATTTTCCTTCGTTTCCTTCCTCCCTCCTTCCTTTCCTTCTACATAAACCCACAAGCAAAATAAGCGAGACATTTTTAGGAAGTGAATGGCATATACTTAAAATACATAGAAAAATATTATCACCAGCTTTAAGGTGTGAAACTGCCAAATTTCAATCACGTAAGAAAGTGTGCTAAACAAGTACACTGATCTGCTGACTCTGAAAGGTTTGCTCCTTCTAGCATTCCATTGGGAATACATAAAAAAAAAATTCTCTTCCCCTTCTAAGTAGGGAACCATTTAACTTCTGACATGAAATAGCTAATAACCATCTCTTCCTTTTTAAAAGATTGAAATCGCTGTTGAAGGTACGGTTAATTTTTAATGCGCTCTCTCCAAAAGTTAGACTAACTTTTAAAAACTCAAGTCAGAAACTAAAACGGATGTTATCCCATGGACAGATGACATCAATTGAAATGTATTTTTTTTTTCCTTTAAGGTGATTGATGTAATTTTCTATTAAAGTGACCTTTGCTAGAAATGTTTTCCCTGTAATGATTTCCTGTCCTTTGGGCTCAGCAACCAGAACAGAAAAACTAGCTTAAGCCTTTCAGCTACTTGATGTTGAAGTAGGAAGAGAAGTTGAATCGGAAGGGAGCACAGCTGAGGTGCCATGTGAGTGCCAATCCCAAACCAGCCCTCCAGCTCCACTGTCGCAGCCCACTGTGGTCGTCTCATGGAGGTCCCTGCAACTTTAAGGGAGTCTCGCTTTCCTTTTTTTTGTGAAGCATCTGTGGCCACACTCAATTCCAGGTGAATATGCTAACATAACAAGTATCAGGTGTAGAAACAAATACATGTATGGTGGGGAGGCGCTATACTCTCAAGAAGAACTGGGCAAGGGGGAGGCTGATAATCAGACAGGAAAGAACAGTGTAGGGGGAAGGAGTGGGGAATATACACATACTTGCAAAGCTTGCTATTCTGGGAAATCAGGATATATACATATATATATATGCGCGTATATATGTAGATAAATATATGTGTATATACATATATATATCTACGCATATACACGTATACATACACACACACGTGTGTGTGTGTGTGTGTGTGTGTGTGTGTGTGTGTGTGTGTAAAAACCAGCGCTTTCTGGTATGTCATTCTCTACCATTCTTTATTAGGTCTTTTCCTATCTGGCCTCTGTTTCCTGGGTCTTTTCCTGTGTATCCTGTTCTGTCACCTCTTGAGCTAATGCTGAACTCCACACTAGTACAAAAATCTAGTAATACAATGTATTACTGATTGCATCTTAGAATGTGCGACTTTTCTGACCTATGTACTTAGTACTACTGGGAATGTTAAAAAAAACAACAACAACCAGTATTTCTTTGGTTTTCAGAGTGTTTACAATTTTAATTGTGAAGGAGGATTGTTTTCCTGCAGGATGGAGGCCTAGGTTTATTACTGTCTGACATAGAGGCAGAATCATATCTGTGTTAGCCTCGTCTAAAAGGAAGTGACTGTGACACGGGAGTCAGGCATTCACGTTTCTCGAGGAAGTGAATTAGAGGTGGTAAGCAGAAGTGGGTAACAAGAGCTTTTAAGTAAGGACCTGTGGTAAGGAATCATTGTGGTTTATAAATTAAAATCTATTCCACTCCTTATAGAAAAAGCATCTACATGCTTTTTGTTCTATTGTTATATGAATGAGTATTGATATTCTCCTCTCTTACTATGCTTCATGCTGGATCAACTAAATCCACTCTGCCTTTGAACACGAACACACACACACACACACACACACACACACACACACACTCTTGTTACTACCATTTGTTTTCTTAGGGATAAGAAATACCAATAATATAAAACAATGTATGATTTTTGTCGTTTGAACCTATACTTGAATTTGTTGAAAAGGCCCCCCTTCAGCTTAAACATTGTGAACTTTGCTCAGCATACCAGCTAGTCTCCCTGTAAATATTTATCCTTAATATGTAAATACAGATCCGGCCTGAATTTGAATGTATTAAGGTACAGAGTAATGGGATGAAGCCATAAAATGAGCTTTTGTCTAGTGTTTGTATCTGAGGTGATTTCAAGGAAAGATACACTATATCCTTGTATCAGAGACACTTAATCCACAAATCTCAGGTACAATCCAAATTGATTTAGGCCAATTGAATTAATTTCAATAACCTACAAAGAAATAAAACCAACAATTTTGTTGCAGGAGGATCTGGAATTCAACACATGTCTGTATACATCAACTCAGCCCCCAAAGCCTGGATAATGCAAGAAGAATTAAAGAAAGAAAAGTAGGGGAGCATCTTAGTCTTCCAGTCTGCTGTACTAGAAAACCATAGACTGGATGGTTTACAAACAATCATCCTTCATGGTCTGGGAGGCTGGCGGTCTGAAATGAGGATGCCAGCATGGCTGAGTTCTGGTGAGACACCCTCCCAGGCTACAGACTGTGGACTTCTCAGAGACTGGACGCAAGCCTGCTCACGATTCCTACAAAGGCACTAATTCCATTCATGTAGGCTCTATGCTTATGACTTCATCTAAACCTAACTGGGACTTGTCTAGATTAAAAGCTTCTGCACAGCCAAGGAAACAGTCAACAAAACAAAGAGGGAACCCATGGAATGGGAGAAGATATTTGCAAATTACACTACAGATAAAGGGCTGGTATCCAAGATCTATAAAGAACTTCTCAAACACAACACCCAGAAAACAAATAATCAAGTCAAAAAATAGGCAGAAGACATGAACAGACACTTCTCCAAAGAAGATATATGAATGGCTAACAGACACATGAAAAAGTGTTCAACATCATTAGCCATTAGGGAAATTCAAATCAAAACCACATTGACATACCACCTTATACCAGTTAGAATGGCAAAAATTGACAAGGCAGGAAACAACAAATGTTTTAGAGGATGTGGAGAAAGGAGAACCCTCTTACACTATTGGTGGGAATGCAAGTCAGTACAGCCACTTTGGAAAACAGTATGGAGGTTCCTCAAAAAGTTAAAAATAGAGCTACCCTATGATCCAGTAATTGCACTACTGGGTATTAACCCCAAAGATACAGATATAGTGAAAAGGAGGGCCACATGCACCCCAGTGTTCATAGCAGCAATATTCACAATAGCCAAACTGTGGAAGGAGCTGAGATGGCCTTCAACAGATGGATAAAGAAGATATGGTCCATATATACAATGGAATATTACTTAGCCATCAGAAAGGATGAATACCCACCATTTGTATCAACATGGATGGAACTGGAGGGGATTATGCTAAGTGAAATAAGTCAACAGAAAAAGACAACCATCATATGGTTTCATCAATTATCATATGGAACATAAAGAATAGCATGGAGGACAGTAGGAGAAGGAAGGGAAAAATGAAAGGGGGGAATCGGAGGGGAAGAGGAACCATGAGAGACTATGGACTCTGGGAAACAAACTGAGGGTTTCAGAGGGGAGAGGGGTGGGGGGATGGGTTAACCCGGTGATGGGTATTAAGGAGGGCACATATTGCAATGAGCAATGGGTGTTATACGCAAATAATGAATCATGGAACACTACATCAAAAACTAATGATGTACTGTATGGTGACTAATATAATATCATAAAAATAAATAAACAAACAAACCTAATTATCTCCCAAAGGCCCTACTTTCTAATGTAATCACATTTGGGGGGGGGCGTATTTCAACTTATGATTTGCCACAACAGAGAAATGGTGAAAAAGAAAGTTGAATTAAATTACCCCTGGGTCCCCAAGTATTTCCAGAAACATCTAACCCAATTTTCTACATGACGCTAGGTTGCCATCCTTCCATCTGTGACAAACCATCAAGCTTAGCACTGTGGATATCAGCAAGTGGTGACACATTCCTCCAGTAAGTCCAGTCTCTGTCCCCTGTAGAGGACAGAGAAGTTGCTATGACTCGCAATCTTTCCTTGATTTGTAGGTGAACTATGTTCAATAGACACCAGAGAGATCTGTTTGGAAGTTAGAAAGGCATTCTGTGGAGAACATCCTATCTAGAAGATAGGATTCTCATGGACTAACTAAAAGCTGAATTTAAAACCCTTAACAGAAAATTTACAAATCAGATGTACGAGGTAAATTTATATAAATATTTTATAGATCTGAAATTTTTTCTGTTATACTTTTAAATCTTTATTTTACCTTAGTACTTTCTGCCTTCTATTGGGATTATTTTACTGCATCATCCACTGAAAATCACGGATTCTATATGTCAAAATTTTTCACAAATAATTTTAGAACTCAAACTGGTAGGTATACTTGGGTGTTTTATGGGGATACATTTGGTAAAAGTAAGCCTTTAAGTATTATACATTTAGAAATCACATTTTTTGGAAATAAATTGTACCATCAAGACAAATTGAATAAGAGATTTTCATACACAGTATTTTTCCTAAATATTCCACAACTTGGCTGCATAGCTTAGTGTGTAGACTTGCTGTTTACTAGTCTGAAAATAATCTTAGAGTTGCAAATAAAGAACTTTTTCCCCACAGGTCCAAGCAAGAAACGATGCCATGTGAGGAAGACAATCTTTACTTTTCCACAAAGAGCTCTGTTAAGGCCAGGCATATTACCGAGGCACCACAGTTGCAAGTGGAGAACATGCTAGGCTATCTTATTCATGCTGATGTATGATCTAATTTCAAGTTTTTCACTTTGTAAAAGTTCTTGTTTCAAGGAAAGCAATTCTCCCTGCCTACATCCTATTTTTGTCTGTGAAATGAATAAAAAAAATGCAAGATACCTTTGGAATGAAATTTTTTTTTTTATTAAAAGCTGATTCTGCCCTTCTTTGAACTACAGATGCACATCATTGCTTATCAATAAATCATTCCAATGGCTGCCGTCATCCCCCTCAGGCCAGAAAGTCACACTTCCTCTGGAATGACAAACCTCTTAGTTTACTTTTTCTTTAATGTATGTCAAATGTATCTACACATCAAATGACATTTCAAGAGTTCCAAGTATCTCAGACCTTAAAGTAGAGTGGCGTTCTAAAATAGGTGGATTCTATTTTGCTTTTAAAGAGGTAAAAGATACAACTTTAGGTGACAATATTTTTACCCTTTAGGTGTTTTTATATTTACTTCCCTACCGTACCAGATCACGAGCTTGAATGGTTAGGTCTCTGTCTTAACTTTTTAACACCCTCCCTTGGTAGAGTGCTTTGAAAACAACACACGATCAATAAATTTTGAGTAGAACTTTGAAATTTCTAGAAATATTTGTTTTATTTACTTCCCACCCCTTCTCCATCCCAAAGAATGTGGACAAAGGGAGAAGCAAAGGGAAAGAATATCGGACAACATTAAGGAATTTGAGGAAATAGATTTGGTTTCCTTTAGCTCTCTTCTCCCCATCACACACATACAGCACAGTACTGCTTTGTTCATCTTCACTTATAATCCAAGATTAATATTAATCAAAAATTCTGTTTTATTTACATGCTTTATTTAAACTACTTACTTTATGTGGGGAGATAATATTGGGAATTTGATTTAGTGAATTGTCTGATGTCATGATTCTAAGTGGCAGATAGTGGAACCAGACACAGTGCCTACGCACCATTTTTATTTTCAAAGGCTGAAGCATCTCTCTTCCTCCTGCCTCTCCTGTTGTCCTCAAACATGCCTCCTTTTGTCCCGTCTGACCTTTCTCTATTATTTACCACTATCACTTTCTTTCCAAACGGTTCCATTCTAGTATTTTTCTAAATGTCCTTTGGGCTCTCTCCTCCTAAATTTGCCTGTCTTGACCTTGTACTTCCTTATGGTTACAGCCTGATTGCCCTCTTCTCCATGAAAAGGTAATCTACACTCATTGTCCCCACTTCTTCATTTCTCATTTACAATGCAACTCACAGGAATTAGCTTTTGTGCCAAGCAAACTGAAATTGCTCTGGCAAGGGTCAACGACCAATGGACATGTTTCAACTTTTATATTCCTGGAATAAAGGCCTAGAATAAAAACAATAACTTTTATTGGATAAATCCATAAGCTCTTTGACTTTCTTGAAACTCCTAGTTGCCTTCTGTGGGACCAGTTATCCTCCTACCATCTCTGACCTCTACGTCTAAGTTTCTCCTATGAGTACCTCTTTTGCATACCACTTAAACTGTGGTGATTTCTTGTATTCCATTCTCATGGTCTACGATTCTGCTCACTTTAAATCTTAGTCTCTTTGGATACCATCCTCTTCTCTTTTAGATGAAACCTTTGCCCATATACATACGTGAGACGCAAATGTATGTCTATAGCTCTAATTTGCCCTGAGGCAACCTAACTTCTTACTGCACATTTCCACCCAAACATTACAGAAATACTTGCTATTTAACAGGTCTCTTTTGAAATAATTTGTTGTTTTGTCTCCAGATTTTCTTTTCTCCCCCCACATTGCATAGTTTGTAAAAAGTATCACCATCCACCTGGAATTACCATTGAATCCTATTCCTTATCCTATTCCTTATCACATCAAACTGACTGCCAAATCCTTTTGATCTCATCTCCTAAATCATTCTGGAATCTATTTCCTACTTTGTACTACAACCATCTGATACCAAATCCAAGCAGACTCGTTCTCATTAGCATGAAATAGTGAAATAGCCAATTAACAGAATTCTTCATCTTCAGTGTGCCCTTTCCTTCCCACCTCACCTGCCAATCTATCCCCATCTTGCAGCCAGAGAGGTTTCAAACAAACAAACAAACAAAAAAGTGACCACATCACTCTCCTTTTTAAAGCTTTTCAGTGGCTCTTCACCAGCTACAGGATGAAATCCAATCTCTTTGGTTTGGTATTAAAGATTTGTATACACTACATTGTTTGTATTTCTCTACCATTTTATTGTTTGGGATCTTTTTGAGGTTGATTTTGGAACTGCTCTATCAACAGAGCATTTATTAAAAGTTTCGCCTTTCTTAATTGTGTTCATTCTTTAAGTTTCAGGTTGGTTTTCATCTCTAGGAAGCCTACAGTTCATTGTAACTATCTCTCTTTTCGTCATTTGCAACATGTTATGTATAGCTCCCTCCAATAGTTTTACTACCTTGTATTAAAATAACTTCGGTGTCTTTCTCCCCACTAGGTGATAAGCTCCTCAAGGCCATAGATTATGTCTGATTTGTCTTTGTAGATCTATGTGTCATTACATACTTCACACAGTAGGTATCAATATATGCATCTTGAACTGACTTATTATTAAGAATATTACCCATATTCTTCAGTGCTTCAGAAACTTTTGTTAATTCTTCCTACAACATGCAACTAGGATAGTGATTAAAACAGTTTTGCCTAATATATCTTATTAATCACAACTCTACGGGGCAGATAGAATTCCCAAGTTGGAAGTGAGAGAACGGGTTTGCAGAAATTTTAAGTAACATGTCCAAAGTCACACACCTAGTAAGTAGAAGAGCCCAGATTTGCATCCAGGAGCCTGCCTTCCCATAACCAGATCCATACCAAGAAATCACCAGGTTTTTCACAACCTTCTATATCTCAGGGAAACGAAGTTTTATTGTATGGCCTTGTTTTCCTAGATATTTCTTTGATGCAAAATAGGGATGGGTTTACTCTATTCTTTTTTGGGGATATCAAAACTGAATTTCAACTAAAATGAAATCACATTATGAAGACGTTTAAGAATAACAATGAATCAAAATTCTCACAACCTAATCTCCACTGGTCTCAACATTATGCCCAGAACATATTACATAATGTAGGTGTTCATATTTTGATTTCTGTGAATAACATAATTCATTGAAAAAAAAAAAATAGAAGCGTTCCCTGAACATCATCCATGCCCTCAGTACTATAGGCACAGTCATTTAAAAAATATAAGATAAAAGAGGTATAACTTGACTCTGTAGGAATATTTAGAAAGAGTTTTGAAAAGTCACTTTCCTTCTCTCATATTTATTCAAACACCTACTAAGTCCATCTCCACAGGTCTCTCTACAACCCAGTATCTCAAATAAGGACAATGATACAGATCTTTCAGTTGTTTACGTGAGAAAACTTTACGTAAAGTTTCTTGCCCTGAAGGAGAGCAAGTGCTCAATAAATACAAATTTCTCACTCTTCCTCCTTCCCTTCCTTTTTTTCTGTTCCTGCCCCCGTAGCCTCTACATTATTCACTAGATGATTGCCATACTGTTTTCAGTGGTTTCTCATTCTCTCT
>NC_048219.1:74036647-74145407 GCF_002007445.2 Ailuropoda melanoleuca | reverse complement strand
ATCCAGGAGCCTGCCTTCCCATAACCAGATCCATACCAAGAAATCACCAGGTTTTTCACAACCTTCTATATCTCAGGGAAACGAAGTTTTATTGTATGGCCTTGTTTTCCTAGATATTTCTTTGATGCAAAATAGGGATGGGTTTACTCTATTCTTTTTTGGGGATATCAAAACTGAATTTCAACTAAAATGAAATCACATTATGAAGACGTTTAAGAATAACAATGAATCAAAATTCTCACAACCTAATCTCCACTGGTCTCAACATTATGCCCAGAACATATTACATAATGTAGGTGTTCATATTTTGATTTCTGTGAATAACATAATTCATTGAAAAAAAAAAAATAGAAGCGTTCCCTGAACATCATCCATGCCCTCAGTACTATAGGCACAGTCATTTAAAAAATATAAGATAAAAGAGGTATAACTTGACTCTGTAGGAATATTTAGAAAGAGTTTTGAAAAGTCACTTTCCTTCTCTCATATTTATTCAAACACCTACTAAGTCCATCTCCACAGGTCTCTCTACAACCCAGTATCTCAAATAAGGACAATGATACAGATCTTTCAGTTGTTTACGTGAGAAAACTTTACGTAAAGTTTCTTGCCCTGAAGGAGAGCAAGTGCTCAATAAATACAAATTTCTCACTCTTCCTCCTTCCCTTCCTTTTTTTCTGTTCCTGCCCCCGTAGCCTCTACGTTATTCACTAGATGATTGCCATACTGTTTTCAGTGGTTTCTCATTCTCTCTCTTTTGCAATCCATCTTCCACTGTGGTATCTGGGCACAAAGTGAGCTAATTACAAGGCTGCTGGAAAGGTCAGGGTGTTAATCTTCAAGAATGTTTATTAATAATGAAATCTAATATAAGATTTAATTTACATTTTGAATGTTGGAAAAAGAAGGCATTTGTGAGATTTTAGTCCAAGCCACTTGCAGGTCATTTTAAACCATGCACTTTGGTCCATCCAGCCTAATCCGTGTCCAAAGCTTTCCTCTTCTTAACACAATCCAAGTACCTTCCCCTACATGTTAGACAAGAATTTGCATCAACAGTTTCTCTCTCTTTGCCAAGGTAGGAGAAAGTGTGAAAGTTCTTCCCAGTTAAATGTTTCCTCTACTTAAAACCAATTCATTCAAAGGAGTGTGAACCAATTACTGCATATAATTTTGAGCTGTCAAAAGCAAGTTCTTAAATGATTATAAAATATTGTAATCCTATACAATTTTTAAAGGGCTGTTGTTCATGCAGCAAAAACACCTTCAAACAGGGCACTGGCCCAATTGATGAGATTATCTTCTGCCTTGCCCCTTGCAGAGTTCCCTCCTTCCAAAGAAGCTTTTGTTTCCATGGGCAACAGAGCTGCCTGTGGCACAGATTGTGAAGCCTGGATTGACTCTCATGCCCTGAGGTAAACAGTTGCCTGCTGCACTACATAAATACTGAAAGCAAAACTCTCTTGGTAAAACACCTGACCAGCATGAATAGAGGGCTAACTACAGGCTGCTCCAAAAAGCCCACCTCCAATCGTTCCCTGATAAAGGTTCCCGGAGAGAATGCTATATGCCCTGTGGTTTCAATAATTTCTGCCATTTAGGGATGGGAGTCTTTTTGTCACGTTTGCAGCTTTTATATCAGTTTGACATACAACAGAATGTCATTAATGTTATCGTTGCCCTTCATATTCCAGGGAGGACAAAATTGTGTGTGTCTAGATCAAGGTGAGTTGAAGGAATTTTCATCTTGCTTTGAAACCAAGAATTTGGGGTTTGTACATATAATTACACATTTTTGGCTATGAGCAAAAGTGGGGGTAATTATTTTAATGTAAACTTTCACAGTGAATCCTTTTCTGATCTGCAGGTTCATATGTGCCCCATGTATGATATTAGGCTATTTCTAAATAGTATTTAATGATAATTACAAAATTCAGATGATCCTAGCAATGCTGTTTTTATAACATATGCTATCTGAATAAGAGTTAGGCAAAACATCCTGGTTGACCATTTTTTTTTTTTTAATCTCATGAGAATGTGCAAACAAAGTAGAAAAAATAGGTATGGGAGGGAGAAATTCCTAGAGTCTGGCTTTATAGGACTACTTTTCAACTATAATGCCGTTTCTTCATCTTTGAAACACTTTATCTCATTGAGAAGCACTGAGGAAGAAAGAATGACTTTGCCAAATGATGGTGTATTTATTCTGTGAGGATAAGGGATAAGGTGTTTAGTGCACCACTGTATTCCCATTCTCTGGCATCACTTGCACTGAATTATGGAGCTTAGTAATATTTGCTGAAAGACTGACAGGTAGGTTAGCAGAAGCATTTGCAGGGACACTAAAATATTAAACCACTTTTTCTGTACCAGAGGGAAGAGACGCATAAGCCAATGCCTGTAAGGTGTAAATGTCGTGGTAAAAATAGACATTCCTCTAGGGTTCTGCCATTGATATCCATAAGAGCATCAAAATGGTGTAATGATGTTCACAGTAAGATTAACTTACATTTGTAGGACTGTTATGAAGCAATTCCTCTTATTTGATCATCACAGCTAAACTATGAGTCAGGGGTATGTGAGCAAAAGTTAAGAGAACTTGAGTTATTTCCCTAAGGTCATTTGGCAGTTATTTGGGTGCTCAGAATCCCTTCTCAGTTCTTTCTGGTCTACCCCTGTCTTCTCAAACTCTCAGTAGGAAAAACTGGGGTGAAGGCTCTAGAATGCAGAGATGAGTCAGCAGAATCATTTACAGTTCTCATTACTGTGCAAGGTTCAGATAAAATCTAAAAAAATTTTGAATACTTCTCTATACATAAAACTGCCAATTCATTGACAGAATTTGGGCCATGTTGCCAAAGGGTTAAAAGAGATATTCTAATGGAAACATGATTTTAGGAAATACATGCTAACATATTACCTACCGACATTTGAAAATGCTTCAAACTGGGTTACACTTCCAGTTACTTCTATGACCAAGTTCTTCTCATTCATAAGCTAATTGTTAAAACATCCTGAAGGCCTTGGCAGTATTGCCAGTGTGGTGTGTGGCCACAGATAAATCCCTACCTGGGGCCATTCAATTTCTGATGGCTCCATGGACACTACCTGTAAGTGGCTTTCTGTGGTTAGTTCTTCAATTTCATCAAGGACAGGGCACAACAGGGTGACTTGATTACTTCAAATCTATCCCACAAAATGGAGAATTGTTCATTCCACATTTATTGAATATTTTGCCCTATGCTAGGTACTGTGGTAGATGTTGGCTTTATTTTATCCAATGTAAAAGACATCGTTTGTGTTCTCAACTAGGTTATCAACCACGCAACAATTTCTTCACCTTTCTATATAAAGAAGAAAACATAAGGTTACAACAATTAGAAAATGTCTTGTGTAAAATTTCTAAAGAATGAATTTGCTGGATGAAATCATAGTTGTTGATGTTATTGTCATATTCCTTATCACTTAAAATATGTGTCAGAGAATTCAAATTTAGCATGCAGATGTCAAGAATATTTTATTTAAAGTTATAGCTTAATATGATGATGTTTTGTAAGCATTAGGGCAGCTTTTTTTTTTTTTCTCCATTCGTAAAAATAATTTCTTTTGGTTTTTCAGGAGTGTCTATAACTGCAGGATGGATATCATTGTTAGGCTCTAGGACTTGCTCCTTGATCAGATGTTCTGGTTTCAGATTATTCATTAGCCTCCTCTTTTCAACTGTTGGCAAACTGATTTTGTGACATTTCTCCTGGTACCCTTTTACAGATATATATTAACATCTCAAGTCCCATTTTTAAAATGTCCTGGAAGCATAATGATGTAAAGAAAAGGACATGGGCTTCAGAGCCAAGTCAGACAAGATTTTGAGCCTCAGTTCTATAGATGAGCATTTATGTTTACTTTGGGGAGTCAGTGAGCTTCTTTGGACTTCAGTTTCTTCACCTATAAATAGAGGTCAGATTTCCTGTCCCTAGGTTTTTCTCATATTTACAAAGAAAATATCAAAATAGTTATAAAGCCAAATAAAAGTATAGATGATTATTATAATCCTTTCATAGACGTCTATAATTTTTTAGTGGTCCTTATATTGATAGGGAATTGCAGTTCTCATAAGTCTGGACTTCTGAGGATCCAGTATATACAGTATCCAGTACAGCAGATTGCTGCTTTTATAGCACAATGTATTTGGAAACTGAATCCCAAGACTGATCTCCAGAGTACGAATCACCAAAATGTGTGTGTGTTCCTCTGTTCAAGCATCTTTTGCTTACACACTTTTATCTTCACATACGCTCAGTAACTCTGCTTCACTACTGGGTTTTGTATAGTTAACATGAATACTGATTGTTGTTGTGTTTAGCCAATTAATAAATGCATTTAATTCATTGATTGAAAACATCTGATAAATTGATAAAGGCCTCAAGAACTCTAAGTGTTTTTAGGCAATGTTGAATATTTAAATGCTTCGACAGATAAATTATAAAGCAAGGACTCTTGCTTGGTTTTAACCAATTTTTCTAGGACTACCTAATTCAATAAAACTTTTTGGAAGTGTAAATATATTATACTCTTCTATGCCAGTGCTAATAGGCTCATCATAGGCTGTGAGAAACTTTGAGACCTGAGAAATATTCGTATAACTAATGCCTATTAATTGTCCACTGCGTGCCAGGCACTCTGCTAGGCATTACAGAAATTATGGTGAGTGAAAAACAACGTGGCACCCACTGAAGTAGACACTATAAACAGCTCTCCAGTTGGCCAGGTCTCTGCAACATCACCCAATCTTCCAGGCCAACATGAACTGGGCCAGAGGTAGAGATCCCCGGTGTAAGCTTGGACATTCATGGTCTCTCTCTCTTGAAAGTTTGAAAATCTAATAAGAGGCATCAAAATGTGGGCCTTATATTAATGGCACCTGTGGAGGACCACAAACTGACCCAGTGGGATACCTGGAATTGCCTTGTCTTTACCTTTTGGTTTTGTGAGCTAACCCTAGTCTTGAGTTTAAGCTGACTTGAAGCAATCAGTTTCTTGTAAAACTCATCCCCACAAAATATATTACAGTGACCTACATAATATTTATCAATGTGATATATACATATATGAAATAATACATATTATATGACCAATAGGAAACCCAAATCTATAATGTACAACCATGTTCTCCTCTATATTAGTTAAGTGATTTTAATTTGATCATACTCATCCCTTAAGATGGTTAATAAACAAACTGAGGGCTTCAGAGGGGAGGGGGGTGGGGGAATGGGATAGGCTGGTGATGGGTAGTAAGGAGGTCACGTATTGCATGGTGCACTGGGTGTTATATGCAACTAATGAGTCATGGAACTTTACATCAGAAACCAGGGATGTACTGTATGGTTACTAACATAATAAATAAAATATTATAATAAAAAATAAAAATAAATTTTAAAAAAACATTCTTACTTCCTGTGTTTTTAGCACTCTATATGTCTAAAGTGATATCCTAGGTCTTGTGGGAGTTACAAACCTGACTACTACTATATATGTTAGAAAGTTCACTGTCCTTGTGAGTTTAAACTTACTTTGTACCTAGAGGAATAAATGGGTTCAAAGGTCTTTAGAGTAACTTAATTTTAATTATAATTAGGAACTTGGTATCTTTTTAAAGGAATTTCAAGGTCCTAAAAGCATACAAGTGAAAAATGCTTTAAATATTTCAGCGAAGATATTGTTTATTGATCTTATGGTAATATCAACCTCAATATGGATACTCCATTTCCTGTCACTTACTCTATTTTTCTTCGTAACTCTAATTACAATATGACTTCTATACATATCTTATTATATTTCTTCCCAAACTAGATAGTTAGCTTCAAAGGAATAGGACTATGACTGGGTTGTTCCTATCTTTATTGCCAGCACCTGAACCATGCTTTTGTAACCCTGCCCAATCATTATCTGTTGAATAAATAAAGGAATAGAGCACTTGTGCACTAAGATGGTTAGGTGAATAGATTCTGGCCTAACTAGACTTAGGTTCAAATATTAGCTTGTCACTTACTACCTGTATGAATTGGGAGAAATCTAGTTAACAACTATAGGACTCTGTTTCCTCATCTATAAAATGGGTATAATAATTCACTGGTTCTTTTGAGAAGTGAATTATACACATAGTTCTGTACTCGGTTCCTCATAAATACTCAATAAATGGTAGGTATTGTTATTTAGATACTAGCTTTGTGAGTGCTCAGAATGTACCTTGCTATTCTTTTTTCCTAATTCTCCCCAACATAAACTGATGTGTTTAGTTTTATTTTTGGTTTTGATTTTAATTTTAGTTTTTGAATGTTTAATGAAGCACAAATATTTCCCCCTTTGCTCTTTATGACTATAATTCAAAGTTGCAAATCAGGTCATTATGCTTTACATTTATTTTTGTTTTGAAAAACAATAGAGAAAAATCAACAAAACCAAGAACTGGTTCTTTGAAAAGATAGACAAACTTGATAAACCCTCAGCCAGACTCATCAAGAAAAAAAGAGAAATGACCCAAATAAGTAGAATCAGAAATGAAAGAGAAGTAACAACTGACACCACAGAAATACCAAGGAATATAAGAGAATACTATGAAAAATTATATGCCAACAAACTGGACAACCTAGAGAAAATGGATAAATTCCTAGAAACATACAATCTTCCAAGTGAACCAGGAAGAAAGATAGAAACTGAACAGACCAACACAAATAACAAAATTGAATCAGTAATAAAAAATACCAAAAAGTAAAAGTCCAGGACCAGATGGATCCACAGGGGAATTCTACAACACATTTAAAGAAGAGTTAATACCTACTCTCCTCAAACTATTCCAAAACAACAGAAGAGGAAGGAAAGCTTCCAAATATATTCTATGAGGCCAATATCCAAACCAAAGACATCCACCCCTCTCCCAAACACACAACTACAGGCCAATATCCCTGATGAACACAGATGCAAAAATCCTCAAAAACTATTAGCAAACCGTATGCAACAATACGTTAAGAAGATCATTCACCATGATCAGGCGGGATTTATTCCAGGGAGGCAGGGGCAGTTCATTATTCACAGATCAACATCATACACATCAATAAAATGAAGGATGAAAATCATATGATCATCTCAATGGATGCAGAAAAAATATTTGACAAAATTCAACATACATTTGTGATAAATCTCAACAAAGTGGGGTTAGAGGGAACATACCTCAACATAATAAAGGCCATATATGAAAAACCCACAGCTAGCATCATCCTCAATGGTGAAAAACAATTTTTCCTCTAGGGTCAGGAACAAGATAAGGATATCCACTCTCACCACATTTATTCAATATGGTACTGGAAGTCCTAGCCACAGCAATCAGACAAGAGGAAGGAGTAAAAGGCATCCAGATTGGTAAAGAAGTTAAATTGTTTCTATTCACAGAGGACAGAGTATACACAAAAAAAATCCTCAAGATAACACCAAAAAAAAAAAAATACTAGAGTAATAGACAAATACAGTAACGTGGCAGGATACAAAATTAATACCAAGAAATCAGTAGCATTTCTATACACTAATAATGAAGTAGGAGAAAGAGAAATTTAAAAAACAAAACCATTTACGATTGCACCAAAATGTATAAAATACCTAGAAATAAGCATAACCAAAGAGGGGGAAAATCTGTACTTCCAAAACTACAGAATAATGATGAAAGAAATTGTAGATGACACAAACAAAAGGAAAAATGTTCCATGCTCAGGCTGGAAAGATTAATATTGTTAAAATATCCATATTACTCAAAGCAACCTACAGATTCAATGCAATCCCTATCGAAATATCAACATTTTNTTTTTTTTTTTTTTTTTTTTTTTTTTTTTACAGAACTAGAACAAGTAATCCTAAATTTGTATGGAATCTTAGAAGACCTCAAATAGCCAAAGCAATCTTGAGAAAGAACAAAGCTGGAGATATCACAATGCCAGATGTCAAGATATACTATATACCTGGAGTAATCAAAACAATATGGTACTGGCACAAGAATAGACATAGCAATAAAACAGAATAGTGATTCCAGAAATAAACCCATGATTATATGGTCATTTAATCTACAAGAAAGGAGACAAGAATATACAATGATAAAAATCTTATGAGGTTGAACAATTGAGTATACTGATTTTGAACTAGTCTCACGGTTCCATGTTTTCTTTGATCAGATGAATTACCACCTAAATTTACCAGCTAATAAAAATACGAAGAATGGTATGAAAGACTAAATAT
This sequence comes from Ailuropoda melanoleuca, assembly GCF_002007445.2. Lineage (NCBI taxonomy): Eukaryota > Metazoa > Chordata > Mammalia > Carnivora > Ursidae > Ailuropoda > Ailuropoda melanoleuca. The sequence goes on along the minus strand of NC_048219.1, from coordinate 74,137,127 downwards.
ATGCTAGAATTTTTGTATATTTTCCTGACAATACCTTTTATTTTAAAAGAAAAATGACAACATGGCATGAACTCTTCAACTGTGAGAAAATTCTATACTTAAATGAGAGGGCTCCATTTATTTACCCGACAAATACTGCGCACCATGCAATGTACCATGTCCCTGTCCTCATATAGCTTATGATTAGGAATCTTTGAGTCCCCTTTTGCTCTTATATCATCTGCAGCACCCAAAGAGGGTAATATATGTAACTGGTACCCAAACACTGTTACTACCGGTGCTCAAATGGAGCGTTTGCTGAGGTCAAGTGAAGCAATAGTATGTCATCTATAAGCCCATACTCATTTTTTGAGTGCATACGGTTTAATATAATGCCCTTGATACTAAAAAATTAATTAACCATACTTTGTTATGGTGTTTCTTTTCAGTTATCTAGCATAATGAAAGTATTTCCAGGAGATATATTTATCTAGATCACAAATACCTATCCATTTCTTCATATATTTAATGCACTATGCTAGATTACTTCTATCTTGTTCTCTTAGAGCTCTGAGCTGCCATAAAAAGTCCTATTATCCTGCAGGATAGACCCTGTTGTGGGAAGGGGGTTCAGCTGAGTCCAGTCTTCCATGCATTGTGTCCAAGGCATTGGTCATGTGATTGACCATCTTGTCCCCTCCTGACTAGCTGTGAGACCAGTTGAATACCACTCAGTGACCCCAGTCTGTGATGTGCAGAAAAAGAGTACACTCAACAAACCTTGTCTGAATTTGACTAATAAAATGAAATCTAATAAGATTTTTGTCATTTCTGCCTTTTAACTTTTTGGTATTTTGTTAGGCAACAATAGATAACTGGAATATGAATAGTTATTAATTTATAACTATATATTAATTTGAATAACTAAAATGGATGGAGAGATACAGCATTCTAAAAGACATAAAGGGGGACACCTGGGTGGCACAGCAGTTAAGCATCTGCCTTCGGCTCAGGGCGTGATCCTGGTGTGGTGGGATCGAGCCCCATATCAGGCTTCTCCGCTAGGAACCTGCTTCTTCCTCTCCCGCTCCCCCTGCTTGTGTTCCCTCTCTCGCTGGCTGTCTCTATCTCTGTCAAATAAATAAAATCTTTAAAAAAAATAAATAAAAAATAAAAGACATAAAGGAGAACTTGATTTTTTTAAAATTCTTTCTCTATAACAAGCATCATGCTCGTAATACATATTTTGGAGTGGGGGTGATGATAATGGGTTATACGATTGCTAAGTGAGGAGAGATGAAGGTTAGCATTACTCACTTCATAGTTTTCCCTAAAGTACTTCTATTAACTCACATTGAAGAGATACTCTAAACTGTCATAAAGTGGCCTCTTACTTTTAGAAATTAAAAAACAAAAATAAAATTCAATATTTCAGAGATGAAAACTATATCAGAAAAGAGATCCATTAATAATATTTTTTTTGAAAGACCAATTGTTAAGCTCCCACCATGTATCAGGCACTAAAATAAGTCTCCTAGAGCCATTGTTCCTTTAAATTTATTTAAAATGCTGACTTTCAAGGTGGTAGGATTTAACTGATTCTTATCACACTTTACTGATTCTTTAAAGGTATGGACTGGTGGGTGAATAATTTTCTTAAGATCTGCACAGAATTTGCAGGTGGAAAATCTATGATTCAGGTCTGGCTATTTGATTATAATATCTTCCTTGAAAACAGTGACATTATTATTATATAAGAGGAACATAATAGTCATGACCAGGAACTAGAGTGTGCAAACAGTAACTAAATAAGAAAAGGTTTAAGTTGTGTTGCCACTGAGAACCAATAAAGGTTTTTTGTTATGTTTTTCATTCAAGTGGTCTATTTTACTTTGAATCCTGAAGATGAACATGTGGCTTTCACAAAACTACTGACATACCCACAATTGCACACACACAAACATACGAACACACCCCTGAGGTTTTCTCAGCAACTTTACATCAACTGTTTCTTTAACCTGAGAAAACCCTCGAGTAAGATCTGAAGTAGACAGCATAGCAGCAGCTCAAAAGAAAGGCAAATCAAATCACACACACACACACACGTTATGAGTTGGCCTGCATAGGACAGGCTGCTGCAATACTTTCGTGGTGATATCAAAAAGCTTCTTCCAATTCTGTTTGATTTTAAGCACATTTGGATACATATTAACCTAATTCAACTTAATAAAAAAATACACTTTTATCAGTTATAAAAAAGGGAAGACATAACTATCAATTTCTGAGACTGGAATCTCGTGGTCCAGGGATCAAGGATTGATTCATCTTAAATAGGATTTATGTTGAAGTTGATAGATCGGGGCTTCCTTAATGACACACTTTTAGAAGGCAGGAATGTGTCCAGTAATGGGTCTAGTGTCTGTATAAGTCTCCCATTTGGGCTTCTTTACTTATTACCAAGCATGATTTTGAAGTACTTGTTTGAGACAGCCGTGGTAGGATCTATTCTATAGCCAGTGACATCTATTTTAGTGATTACCCTTAGAGGACACAGATTCCATACCTCTAAGTCTGTGCTGCCAAAAGAGAACTAGATTCAAATAAAATTTGTGGTAGAGCTAACCTTGTTTTCATTTTGGTTCTTCCCCTGTTATTAGAATGTCTCATACATGATTCTCTGTACTAAAAGGATAGGACTTTTGATTTCAAAGACCTTAACTTTCTAGTGACTTTTTACCATGGCAGAAATAAGAAAACACAGAAGACATCTCTTATTAAGGTGTCAAGAATGTTTAAAGTATTTATTTATAAAGTACCATGAAACGGTGTCCCAGGAAAAATTTTATGAATCCTACAACCACAATATTTTTAAACTGGCATGATTACTTAATATCATTCATAGACTTTCTACTTCAAATAAAAGTATGTATTTATCAAGTGGCTTAGGAAAAACAGAACAGAGGTTGGGGGAATTGTAAATACAGAGATATAAAGCGTATACTATGCGCCATAATGCTACTGGTGACTATTAAGCAGTTTTTCCTGAGGGTAGGAAATATGAATATTGACATAAAGATACACAGGGAAGGTAGGTAACTTTAGGAAAAGTGCTGCTGATTTTGTTAGCTGTAGAAACTCAACATTCCTAAATTAAATGCAGTAACATGAAGTGTCCAACACAGTGATTGAAGCAAGTACTTAATTATAACTATTTGGAAAGCTGAATAGGAGGAGACTCTCCTGTTAGATTGATTACATTTGACACATTTAAAAGGCAAGTGGACAGTCCTTTCTTATCAGTGAGGAATATGTATGGTATGATATAACTCTGATGTGGTGAGGGAAGTTTACAGACTCTGGAAGCAGACAAGTTACATCTGAAGTATGGCCAGGAACTCATACTTATGAGCTATGTGACCTGGACAATAAAGTTGAGAAGAGTTTTATAAAGGGACTATTCACAAAGAGGTGGACCTAGTTCAAGGAAACCCAACACGGGATAGTATACTACTCATGCTCGCACAGGTAGGAGCATAGGAGCCCTTACCTTCTGTCTGAAGGGATAGGGAAGGAATAATTGGCAGAATTCTGAGGTGGCTACCTAATAACTAATCTATGATGGACAGCTAACTCATAGTGACCCAGCAAGGAGGGACCTGGGGAGAAGAAGTGCCCTGGCCTCACTCTCCTAGAGACAGCACTCACATTTCCTGCCTCTTCTCCACTGGACAAACCTAGCAGAAGGCAGGGGGCAAAGAAACACCTTAAAGCAAGTTATTAAAGGTCAGCTGCTCAGCAAGATGAACACAGAAAGGAGTTCAGAGAAGGCAGTGGGGTATACCCAGTACCCACACCTATGTTGGCGGACATTAGATCGCCAAAGAGAAAGTCTTATCATTCAATTCCAGTACCACGTATATCTATATTTTGAAATTCTTTGCAGCACCCTTTCCCTCTTGACAAAAATCAGAGAAAGGAAATTACCGAATCCGCCATGTTTTCCTTTTCAACTTGGCTGCCAGCAGGAAACCTCTAGGTAACAATAATGCAATAGTAACTGTATTAGCTATAACTATAATTGTTTGTTTCTTGTTCCTCTTCTTGCCTTTATTGTTTTTTGGTGTTTTTTTTAACTTCCATTTTCACAGATTAACTGCACTTTTAACCAGTGGCTATATACTCATACTGACTGAATTCAGTTATAGCTCCACCGCTTACTAGCTGTGTGATCTCAGACAAGTGACTTAACACTTGCTAAATCTTACTTTGCTCACATAAAAAGTGAAGATATCTTGAAATGTCCTAGGATTTTTTTCATTTAGACATATTGGAGGAATTCAATAAATGTTATTTGCAATTATTATTTCTGAGAAGATTTTTCAGAGTAATTAATTCATGATTAATACTTTATATGAACTATTTATTTGCATAATAATAAATTATACTATAACCACACTTTCTTAAACTGAACATGGAAATCTTCCTCACAGTACCGATGTGAATATCAAATGAGATAAAACATGGAGAGTTCTTTGTAATCGACTAGCATACCCATGGAATACAAATTCTTGTGTTGTAGTCATTGTATAGTAGCCACAGAATCTCTTCTTTGTCATTAACTTCTCTCGGGTGGGAGAGGGGTGGACTGGCTGAGCTTTGATCAGGTCGCCAAAGGCTCAAGACAGTGTGTGTTGGGTCCAAAATACCAACAGAAGGAGGAGGTCAGTCAGTCCCCACCTTTATAGCTTCCACTCTGAAAAATGAGGAAGTTTGGCCAAAAAGAAGTCTGATTTAGAGGCATTCCTTTGCAGTCTGAGAATTAGGATTGCAAGAATAAAGAAACAAGGATAACGTGTTCACTCAGAGATGTTTTTCAGTAGTTACAACTAAGAAAAGCAAGGTACTTTTCCAAGGTTATATTTTAGGTGATTATACCAGCAAAGAAAATGATAAAGGACAACCTAAGAAACAGAAGGATAATGAGGGCATTTCTTTGGCATGGATATTAGAGTCCAGTAGCAAAGAAGTTATGATTTACTATTCTCCTTTAATGGAAGTATTAAAATATGTATATGTTATTTATAATGTATACAAAGCTATATAGTTTGTAATCTCCAAAGAGACCCCATGTATTTTAGAAGAACAAAATCCTGGACTAAATCAATCTACTGGAATACCCTTTCCTTTTATGACCCATACCAGCATATGTGTGACCCGACCAAAAATACCCTAGCAGGTCTTTGAGACATGACACAGGTTTATGGGTTCCTGTTCCTGCATGTGTGTGTGTGGGGGCGGGGGGGTGAGAATGTGCATTTGCAATGCTGATCATTCTACAAATCTTTTAACATTTGGGAAATTTTAGGACCTGGAGGTCTTTTAGTTTGGGGCCTTTTAATGTCCCTATTTGTAGTTTATCACATGAAAGCTGCCTGGGGTGGGAAGAATTGCAATGAAGCGATATCAGGAGCTCTTGGTTCTAGTCCCAGTGCAGTCATAGATGAGCACTGTGACCTTGGACAAAGTCATTTAACCTCCCTGGATCTCAGTTAATTCATCTGTAAAGCACGGAGGTTGAACTCTGATCTCGAAGGTCCTTACCAGAGGTAAAGTTTTATGATTCTCTGTGAGTTAATTATTGAGGTCTTTTGTGGTCAAGTTTGCATCTTTCATTGTTTAAGGCAGCAATAAACAAGAATAACCTCTGCTCCAAAATTAGAATATTCTGTAACTTGCTAGAAATAGATGAAAATATTCTAAGGAGAGTAAAGATTACATCATTTGATCTAGGCAGGAAGCTGAAAAATTCAAAACAAAGCCTATTTACCATCTCCTTAAGTGTTTCGCTTGTTCAAAAACAAATCAAGACCGAGTCTCATTATTCCCTATAGCTCAAAGCCACATAACGCTGTGGGTGCTTGGGTTAATGCCTTTGCTGTAGTCTGACATAGTCTTTGGATCTGCCTCCGTTCCTTGTCAGTGCCAGTGACAAAGCCTGGTTTCTTTTACACAGAGAGTGGATTTAAAAGAAAGGCATGACAGCATCTTTTCTGTAGCTTAGATTTCTTTGGTTGCACATTATATCTCACTTCCCTAGTGTGAGGCCACTGGCCTGTGTTCCAACTTTAATTCCCTCACAGATGTTAAAGAGACTAATAATATCCCCAGGGCCTGTCTCAGATAGAATAGCACAGGAGACAAAAGCTGTCTTTGGGACATTTTAACCTCCCTTTTCAGAACCATCACCAAGTGCCTAGCTTGGGCTCCATTCTCTCAGTGCTAGATTTTGACACTGTATAATCTGTTAGCTGGCAAGTATTTGAGATGTTGCCCACACAAGGGGCTTTGCCTTATGATAGTGTATTCTCAATACTAAGCAAAACAAAACAAAACAAACAAATCTTGAGAACCAAAGGAATTGAGAGTTGTAATTTTACCAGGAGTGAATGTCATTTACAAAAATAAGAAGTCTCTTCAGGACGGGAGGTAAGTTAAAAGTATATCTATTCTCACAAATAGATTCATTTGGGTATGATAAACAGGTGGATTGGGTGGGTAATATGGTATATTGGGAAAAAACAGAACTGTCTTTAAATTTTAGCCCTCAGCAAGGGTTTTTTTTTTTTTTTCTTCCAGAAGCCTCAATTTTCTAATAAAAAAAAGTGGAAAGTGTATAACCTCGTGTGGGCTTTCCATAAGGTTTAACTGGGATGATTTATCTAGAGTCCTTGGCATAACCATTGTGTGATTTGTATGTATTTCCTAAATACTCATTTTTCTCTTAAAAAGCTATTATATAAAATACAAAGGTGGCCATTTGTATGTCCCATGTAAGAGAAACCCCAATTAATAGTGGCATAACAACATTTCTTACATAACAAAAAAATCCGTAGGTAGGCAGGAGCAGGCACAGGTCCAGAAGCTCAGTGACAGAGTTAGGCTCTGCAGGTCTTTTTGTTTTCCCCTGCCAATTACAAAATGGCTTCACCTTTTCTAGGGACCACATCTATATTCAAGATGAGAGGAAAATGGTGGCGAGTCCTTTGTTTGGAAAATACAAAGATTTGTAGAAGTCCCACAGCATACTTCCCCTTAATTTCACCGGGCAATTGGGTCACAGGGCTAGAACTAGGGGTGAGGGAGCCTGGAGGAGTGAAGAACAAAGGTCAAGCAGGAATGAAACCAGGAACTATGCAACATCTGAGGCTCCCAAAACAAACACCATTCTGGAAATAGGCTTCCTCTTTCTGTCAGGGGAAATGGAGAACTAGTGTGGAGACCTGTCTGGATCTCTCTCTCCAAAACAAACATATAGAACTATGGAAATAAAAGAGAACATGGATCTTAGGAACTAACAAAACACTGAGAAATCCTCGGGAAGACCGAAGGTTATCAGAAACTCGTGTGGGTGGACGTGCTCTTTATGGAAAGAGGGCTGCAACCACAGATGGGAACTGGGGTGGTGGTAAGAGGATAAGGTAAAAGAAAACTTGCCATTTCCGCTTCTCCCCCTTCCCGGCATCTTCTGTTATCATGGCCCTCCGTACTGACAGGGGTCAGCAGCGGCAGCAGGGTTAGGATAGGGAACGTCACAGAAGCCAAAAGCCAACCTGGGGTGAGGTAATCAGGTACGGGCTCACCTTCTCCCCCCTCCAGCACCTACGGTGCTAGAATTACAACCCAAGGAAACTGTCTCTGCCAATGTGCCTACTTCTACAAGCCCAAACCAGAAGAGTTTTGTGGTGGTGCGGCATCATATGGGAGTTTCTATACTGTTCTCTGGTGCCTGGAGCCTCCATCTGCATTTCATTCAATCTTTCTTAAACTTACCAGAAAATACACAGTGTAAGATTTGGCCTTTAAAAATTCCCAAGTGTGCTCTACCAGAAATAGTAGCTGCTACCCCTAGGAAGTCCTGAGTTCATAAGCTGAAATGGCTGGATATCTGTGGACGGAAAACGACAAACTGAACAATACATGTGACATGAAACAGAGTTAGGAGACCTCACAGAACAACTACTGAAAATAAGAATAAATAAACTCAAAGACATACAAGAATAGAGGAGTCAGTCATATAATCAAATGAGAATGTGAAAAATAATAAATATCATCTCTAAAGTTATTGACAGAATGAGAAGAATGGAGATAACCAAAACCAAAGTCAGTGAACTTGAAGAATGAAGGACTTTCCCAGATAGGACAGCGAGACAGAAAAAGGTGCTAAGCGATTGTAGGAGGCCAAAGGGACTTTGTAGATGTGATTAAGTTAAAAGTCTTAAAATGGGGAGATTATCCTGGATTATCAAAGCGTAAATGTGGAGAGGAGAGCAGAAAGATTTGAGGAGGCTACACTGCCGACTTCGAAAATGGGGAAGGGGCCCTGAGCCAAGGAGCGAAAGAATAAAGCGCCGAAGGCTGTAACAGGCAAGGAAACCCATTCTCCCCGAAGGCCCTCAGAGGGAGTGTGGTCCTGCTGGACACTTTGGCCTCGGCCCAGTCACAGACTTCCGACCTCCAGAACTGGAAGATAACGAATTTGTGTTGCTTTGAGCCACTATATTGGTGTTAATTTTTTATAGGAGCCATAGAAAACTAATACAGATTTACACAGAGTTGAGGTAGAAATAGTAACATCTTGAAATTAGAAATCCCAGAAGAAAGGGAAGGCGAGGAGGATAGAAAATATTTGTAAAAATAGGAAAGATTTTTTTAAATAATGGAGAAAAGCTTTTTACATTTAAATGTAAAGCTCTTCTAATTGAACAAAGTTGTAGAACAACAAAAAGGAGAGACAGAGAAATACCCACATTAAGAAATTATAAAAATAGAGCACGTATTTGGTCATAAGAAGGATCTTCATTAAATTCCTAAAAATCATATCCCACAGATTTCCCTTCTAAATTATAATAAAATTAGAAATTGATATTTAAACAGTAGTTTTGGAAATGTGTTATTTTTAAAAACAACATAGTATTTTACTAAATGATCCTTAGGCTGGAAAAGAAATCATGAAAGAATTTTTAAAATTAGATATACTCAGAATTATTTGATATTTTAAAAAAGTATATGTCAGAGTCTATGAAACACAGCTAACATCGTCCTTATGTGGAAACAATAGCTTTTACTATATCAAAATATATATTTAAAATGTATAAAGATCATTTAAATAAACACTTCAAGCATTCAGCAAAAGATATTAGAAAATAAAGGCAACAGAGGAAACTCAAACAATAAAAAGGGTAAAGCTAAAATGAGAAATCAATGAAATAGAAAAGCCACAGGGAAAAAAAAAATTAAAAACATGTCCATTGTGAAGCTAAGCCTATCTGACAAGAAAAAAACGGAATAGGTACAAATGAACAAAATCCCGATGCAAAATACTTAAAAGCAAAACCATACTATGAACAACTATATAATAATAATTTTAAATCTCATGAGCCTACTCTAATTTGATTCCAACAACCAGATAAAGATAACACAAGAAAAGCAAAGATTCATTTCACTTATTAAGACAAGAAAGACCCTTGAGAACATGTTGGCTAACAGATTCCAAGTGTGCATTAAAAATTAACATACCATGGTTGTCTTCCCTGGGTTTCCTCAGAAGCAGGCACTGAGACAGACTCACAAGGAAGTGGGGTGCTGAGATGACTTCAGGAAACTTGGCAGGGAAGTGAGAATGTGATTCAAGGAAGGGAGGGCTGTTTATAAAGGGTTTGTTAGCGAGTCAATCGCCACTGTGGACAAGGGAAGGTATTCCAGCTGGGAAGTCCTGGGACCCAGTGTAGAACACCTGCGTGAGATCAACCTCACCTGAGAAGCATGGGGGTTTGTTTGTTTCTAGAAGAATCTCCACCATTTAGTGGTGGAGACCTGCTGTCCTTCATTAAGATGTTACCAAGTAAATCAGTATTTCATAGCCTTCACCAGAAGTAGTCTGAATTGGTTAACAAAACTCAAAATACAGCCTTCCTTCAGACTGCGTATTACCTAGGAAAAAAGAAAACCACCCTGCTTTTTCTCTATACAAAATAAGTATGAAAACGCATACATGAAGGATGCTTTCTTCACTTTCCAACATCAGTTTATTTTCAGTTGCTACAAGATGTAATTACATTTTCAAACATTTGAGGGGTTTTATTTATGAAGAAAAGAATGCTACTGGCGTCTCATAGAGGAATGTTGCCTGTACTTTTCCTAAAATAAAATTTTTAAGTGTCATCTTAACACTTTCACTTCTTTCAAGTGAAATTTGGTTTAAGGGTGAGAAGTTGAAGAGAAAAAAACGTCTCTTGAATACACACACACACACAATGCAGTCTTTGAATTAGGCTGCTGGAATGTTCTCTTCTTACCAAGATTGCTTACGGCTAGGTCTATTTTCCCTGCAATGCCTCATTAGCTCTGAACACATTTTTCCCTACATAAATTTAAAAGCTCATCCTAATTAGACTTCACTGGGGTGGTCTGAATTATTTGATCCATTCAGAAAAACAACTGAAAAAAGATTACCTTGGGCAGCTAGCATGAATGAGAGTGAGGATAAAACCATGGTGATTTTAAGCTTTGGGTTCGGTTTCATGGAATTTTCAACAAGCCAGCCTCAATACCAAGTGATAAACAGCTCTCACAAGCAATCTTTCTCTTTGATCTTATTAAATACTTTTATAACTGTAATACTCTTTTCATTTTCCCTGGACCCATTTTGTTTCTGATGCCAGCCTACCCGACCAAGTCATTTTAAACAACGATGAATTATTTAATGGTAAGTGGATTTAGGATATGCCATTCTCCAATTTTACTATCAGCTTCCTTCGTGAATCTTCTCCTCACCTGGACCGCTACAAAGCTTTCCAGCCTATCCTTTACACTGATGGTAGAGTTCTTGCTCTAAAATTGCCCATGCAAGACATGTGCTCTGGTGTTTACAAAGCTCCTTGTCCTTTATCCACTGTCATGTCTGAAACATCATCTTCTAGTTTTCTATTTATTAGAATACATCCCCTACATTTTTCTCTTTTCCAGTTATTGTTAGGATCTAACAAATGGGATGTGCAGGAAAGTATGTTATAAAAACAATTTAAAAATGAGTTGACTTGATCTGAGCGTGTTGCATTAATATTTTCCCACAGAAGACAGGATTTAGTAAAAAGTTGAAAGCATGGTACACAATTTCCTTCACAAACAAAATTTCTTTTACCTCTCAGGTATGTTTCTAGTTGTCTTTCAACAAATGCTATGCTTAAATGACAGCTAACATGTCCTTTCTCTTCTCTACACCTTATATTAACATTTTATTAGGAAAATTATCAAATGCACAGAAAAGTTGTAAAAAATGGCATCAAACACCCATATTACCCCTTACTTAAATTCCACAATCAATATTTTGTTTCATATCACATATCTAGCCATCTACCTATCCATCTATCAATTCATCTTATTTTTATCGGTTTCAAAGAAAATAGCACATGTCGCTATCTCTAAACCCTTCCACATGCTTATAATTATAAAGTAAATATTTGGGATTTTCTTTGCTTGCTTTTAGTAAGATTAACATAGAGTGGAATGCAAGAATCCTAAGTATGCTAGCCAATGAGTTTTGACAAATACATACATCTGTGTAACGTAAATTACTGAAATACCAGCCCACAAAATTCACTCATGTTCATTCCCTGTCAGTCCCAACCCCCTGCCTTCTCAGCTATGATTACTGTGTACTCTGTTCTGCTTTTTTTTTAACTATAACTTTTGCTTTTCTTAGAATTTCATATAAATGAAATTGCAAAACATGGTTCTCTTTTGTGAAAGGGTTCTTTCTCTCAGAATAATGGTTTTGAGATTCAACCAGGTTACTGTACGTATCAGTGGTTTGTTCTTTTTATTGCTGAGTTGTATTTCATTGTGTTAACATAGTACACTGTTTTTCCATTTCTGTTGGTAGAAACCAAGGCTATTTCCAGTGTCAGGGCTATTCCGTATTATGAATAAAGCCTGTATAAACATTCTTATACAAGTCTTTTTGTTGGCATTAGCTTTCATTTCTTTTGGGTAAATACCTAGGAATTATTGAGTCAGGAAATAAGTGTGTATTTAATTTTATAAAGAAGTGCTGGAACTTTTCCCAAAGAACTTGTATCAGTCTGCATACTCACCAATAGTGTATGAGTATGAGTTTCTCCACAGCCTTGCCAAAATTCAATGACGTCAGTCAAAATTTTAGCCATTCTGGCTCCTGTAAAGTGGTATCTCATCCTGGTTCTAATCTGCATTTCCGTGATGGCCACTGATGTTGAGCAGTTTTCCTCATGCTCACTGGTTATGTGTGGTATTACTTTTGCGAAGTCTCCTAGTTTTTGCCCATTTATTGAGAAGTTTTGCCATTTTACTGTTGAGGTAGAGGTTCTTTATATATTTTGATGTATTTGTTAGGCATATGTGTTAGAATTATTTTCTATGGGTCTGTTTTTTGCCTGTTTATGTTCTTGAATGGCGTATTTTGATGAGTTTTTAATTTTGATAAAGTCTTTCATTAATTTTTTTCCTTTTATGAGTTTTGCTTTTTGTGCTCTACTAAGAAAAACTCTGCTTCAACCCAAGTTGCAAACATATTATGCTATATTTCCTTTTAGAAGTTTTTGTTTTGTGTTTCAAATCAATAAATAAATGACATGTTTCAGATTAATTTGTCATGAGTGGTGAGGAAAAAAATCAAACTTCTTTCCCTACTAAATTACTTTGACATCTTTGTTGAAAACCAAATGACCACATATGGGCTATTTTTTGAATCTCTGTTTCAGATGCTCTGTATACCTGTCATTTTGTCAGTGCCATGTGATCTTGGTATTTGTTCTTTACCGTAAGTCTTGAAATCTGTTAGTATAAGTTCTTACCTCATCATGATTACTTTGTATATTCTAGGTCCTTTGCATGTCCATATAAATTTCAGAAGTAGTTTCTCCATTTCCATACAAATGATTGCTGAAATTTTTATTAGGATTGCAATGAATCTACACATAAGTTTTAGCAAAACTGGCATCTTAGCAATATTGAATATTCCAATCTATAAGCAGGTTATGAATCTCCATTTATTTGGGTATCTTTAATTGTCTCCAGCAGTGATTTGCAGTATCCAGAATAAAAGTCTTGCCAATCATTTCTAAGCGTATTCCCAAATATTTCATCCTTTTTGATGTTACTGCAGAGTGAATGTTTTCTTTGATTTTATTGTATTTTTTTTAAAGATTTTATTTATTTATTTGCCAGAGATAGAGACAGCCAGTGAAAGAGGGAACACAGGCAGGGAGAGTGGGAAAGGAAGAAGCAGGCTCCCAGCGGAGGAGCCTGATGTGGGGCTCGATCCCAGTACTCTGGGATCATGCCCTGAGCAGAAGGCAGACGCTTAATGACTAAGCCATCCAGGCGCCCCTGATTTTATTTTTTAACTATTTGCTAACAGTATATGAAAAATGCAAAGGGTTTTTGTGTATTGAACTTATAGCTCTGACCTTGCTAAATACACTTATCATCTCTAGTAGAGTTTTGTAGACTTTTTTAGGGCTTTCATCATAAACAATCAGGTCATCTGTCTGAATAGAGACAGATTTACTTATTTCTGTCTGATCTCTAGGCTTTAGTCTTTTTTTTTTTTTTGCCTTATTATTTAGACTTAGACCTTTAACAAAATGTTTAATAAAAGTCAGTGTAGATATTCTTCCTTTATTCACACCCAAAGGGTAGCATTCTTTCTTTCACCATTAGTTATGTTAGCTTAATTTTTTTTTTTTTTAGAAATGCCCTTTATAATAATACTGAGGGAGTTTTCTTCTGTTCCTGATTGGCAATATTATTTTTATTCTTTCTTTTCTTTTCAAATTTTAATTCCAGTGTAGTTAACATACAGTGTTATATTAGTTTCAGGTGTACAATAGGGTGATTCAACATTTCCATATATTACTCAGTTCTCATAAAGGTAAGTGTACTGTTAATCCCCTTTACCTACTTCACCTAGAGAGTATAATCCTAAGAAAAATAAGTTAGTCGAGAAAGACAAATACCATATAATTTCACTCATATGTGGAATTTATTTTCTTAAAATTATATTAATTTTTGAATTGTAATCTAACCTTGTTATTCTGGTATAAATCCCATTTACATAACATATTATCTTTTTTATATATAATTGGGTTTAATTTGCCACTATGTGTTAAGGAATTTTCCTTATATATTTATGGAGCTTTCTGGTCTGTAATTATTTTTGCATGTAGTGCCCTTGTTAAATTTCGTTATCTGTGTTATGCTCATCTTATTGAATGAGTTGAGATGTCCTCTGTACTCTAGAAGATTCCAATTTCTCTATTTGGAATTCCTTGATTTCCTTCTCAGCCTAGCAGAGAAGTCCTGCTCACCCCTTGTAAACTAGTTCATTTATATTTTCTTTTGCATAGTTTTCCTGATTCTATGCTTAGGATATCATTCTCTTCTCTGTTTTTAGTACCTCGTACATCATCTACAATATGATGATATAATAAAATTCTTATTTCAGGATTTTAGTGACCCAGAGATTAAAAAAAAAATATGTGTTGAATACAGTTATATTCTGAAACAAGGTACTTGGTCATTTATATGGAGCTTGTATTTGAAGGGTCTCATAACTGGTTCAACATCCATTAGCTTATAAACTTTCTCTAAGTTATATGAAAAAAAATAAGAATTCAAGAGAGAAGCTGATAGGCTTCCTTTGGAGTGTTGTGGGAGGGCTCTACATTCCCTCTTCCTCCTTGGCTAGGGAGGCATTCATAGCACCTCGAGCCAATTAAGAATCTGGCATGTGCTCTTCGGAATTGGGAGAAAGCAGAGACCAGTGTGTGAGGCTTTCTGTAATGGTCAGTTTTATGTGGCAATTTGGCTAGTTACAGTACCCGGTTACTCAACCAAACAATAATCTCAGTGTTCTGAAAAGGTATTTGCAGGTGTAATTAACATCTATTATCAGCTGACTTTAAGTAAAAGAGCCGACCCTTGATAATGTGGTTGGGACTCACCCAATCACTTAGAAGGCCTAAAGAGCAAAAATTGAGGTTTCCCGGAAGATATTATATACTATGTATATTATGTATTATATATTAGACACATCCACACACACATATATATGCTATCAGTTCTGTTTCTCTAGAGAACTCTGACTGATACACCTTCAGTAAAAAGTCCTAGGGCAAATGGATCCTCAGGAAAGGGCTATTGTGGGGCAGAGCTGGTTTCCACTAATGGTGAAGCAAGGACCACGAATGCTGAATGGTACCGTGGACTGAGTAGATATGAGAAAGGGAATCTGATTTGGGTGGTTATAAGACTAATCCTTTGCAGAGGCCCTCCTGAAGAGGTCAAGTAACTCAAAAAAGGAAGTCGTGTTACGTGCTGAACCACCTGAGGTCAAAGGCAGAGATGTTGCTGTTAGCACCCAGCTAGAAGAGGCATCGCATGATGGAGACATCAGGTAAACTATATTCATGGGCATATAAGGGCTGTTAAGAAGAATGAACAAAACTGCCACACAGAAGTCAGAGCCAACAATGTGGGCATTTGCCCTCAGGCCAGGGAATAACCACTTTGCCATTTTTGCTCATTTCTAAAAAAAATCCCTGCTGGTCTCTTTCCCCTGAAGATGGAGGTCTAAAAACAGGAGCTAGTTAATGAAAAGTGGTAAAATAAGGAAGTAGTGGAAAAATCTATCTCTGTCCCCACTTCAGGCTTCTGGCCTAACTCAGAACTAAGCAGAGGAGGTAAAATGATCTTTAAATCAAGTGAGAGAATATACTTTTGTTTAGATTAGTAGGACTCATATCTGAAGAATAAATACCCGAAGAATAAATCTATTGGTTTGCGGCAAGATGTGAGTGAAAAAGCTACGTTGTCTACCTGAGATTTTATCCAGGGTCCGGGAGAAATAACTTTTGAAAGCAATGGTGCAGAAAAAAGTATTTTATAATTTCACATTAGGAAGTCCAGTTTATTCAATAAACTTGTTATATTTTTACGATATGATGACACCTTATCTAAAAGTTTATTTTGCTCCAAAGTGATGTTGTACTCTAAGTACATATTATTAAAAACTATCCCATAAAAATAATTATTTCGTTGGAGAAGCTTGGTAATGAGCTAAGAGTTTCAAAATTGTAAAGATAAAGCTACTTTTCCTTGTAAAAATTTTGATAAAAAGTTTCTATGCACTAAAACATAGATTTATTATTTAAAGTTAAAGTAATAAATAAATACCAATAAATTATTAATTTATTAACATAAGATAAATTAATTTGTTGATTAAAACTGATCAAAGGGGCTCCTGCGTGGCTCAGTCAGTTAAGCATCTCTGCCTTCGACTCAGGTCATGATCCTGGGGTCCTGGGATCCAGCCCCATGTCCCTGCTGAGCAGGGAGCCTGCTTCTCCCTCTCCCTCTGCTACTCCGCTCCTGCTTTGTCTCAAACAAATACATAAAATCTTAAAAAAAAAAAAAAAGAAAGAAAGAAAGAAAGAAAGAAAGAAAGAAAGAAAAAGAGAAAAAAAGAAAAAAAAAACCTGATAAAAATATTGTCCTTAAATTAATGCTTAGCAACATGAAAGCCCTGGTCAAAACATCNAGAAAGAAAGAAAAAAGAAAGAAAGAAAGAAAGAAAGAAAGAAAGAAAGAAAGAAAGAAAGAAAGAAAAAGAGAAAAAAAGAAAAAAAAACCTGATAAAAATATTGTCCTTAAATTAATGCTTAGCAACATGAAAGCCCTGGTCAAAACATCTGTTTCTGGATTATCAGTTGTCTTTAGTCATTATGATAATTAAAAACCAAAACTAGGGGCGCCTGGGTGGGGCAGTAGCTTGAGCCTCAGAGGAGCCTCCTACATTGTTTTCAGCTCAGGTCTGATCTGGCCTCCCGGGATCAAGCCCTGGGTAGCCCACTGTGCTCAGCGGGGAGTCTGTTTAGGCCTCTCTGCCCCTCCCCCTGCTCTCGCGCTCTCTCTCAAATAAACCAATCAATCAAAAAAAAACAAAAACAAAAACCCCGAAACTGAAATTTGTGTGAAGGGAAAGCATAAAGTAGACAAGATAGTTTGTAAACACCGTTTGCTAAGAAAAAAATCAGATGCCAATGGAGAGTCACTCAGAACTGTTTTGCTCTGCTGCCTGTGAACAGCTTTTCTTCAATTTTAATCAATTTGTCACCAATTGTGTTCCCCTCGAATCATTCGGTGGGTATTACTGAGTAACTAGTAAGCGCGGTGACTGCAGGGAGAAACAGAATTGATGAAGTTATTAAGTTTGTTGAGCTTCTATTCTAGTAGGAAGTGAGAGTCAAATAGATATGAGCATTAGGGAGGGCCATTAAAATAACTCTACAGAGTGAGGGCAGCTAGGTAGGCGAGTGCGGCTTCAGATGGGGGTGCATCTGAGTGGGGAGCTGAGCGACGTGAAGGAAGCAGCCAGTGGCTATAATAGGGAAGAGCATGTGCGTCCTTTATACCACTTCTGAACAGACACTAATTCTAGTTCTTTCATTTCTCCTTATCTGATCGCCAGAGTCATCAGTTTTTAATATTTTCCGCCTAAGTGAATACAAATCTTAGCATTTTCAGTCTATTCCCATTGTGTTCTTATTGTTCACCTTTGCAATTATTCCCATGTTAGTAGAACAGATCAATATTTTAATTTGGCTTAAGCTTAAATAACCTCACGTGTAAATGCTGAGATTTAAGATGCCTTCTGGTTAAGTTATTGTAGCTTGATTTTATTCTTAGAAACTACCCCTATAATATTGTATTCTTTAAGTTTAATATTGTGTTTTGTCATGGTCTGTTCTTACGTATCTGTTTCATGTATTGAATAGTAAGGGTTAAAAGAAAACCATAAAATAAAATCCAGCCTAAACGTCAGTGATGAGAGAAAAGGAAAACATTTTAATAATAGGCATAAAATAGTATAGGTCTAGTTTATTAGGTCTAACTGTATGTTCTACGTTTTAGAAAATGATTTGTACAATAAATAATTCATATATTTTCCTTTTCATGTTTTTCAGTGTTGCTATTTTGGGCTTTTAGTAATATATAATGTTCTTATTTATAATACAATAAATGAAATTATGGGTATATGGCTAAAATTACAAAATGTTAATACATATTATTTATATTGTTATATGCTTACTATAAATTCTAACATATATTTTTCATTCTTTCTCTCTTTAAAAAAAAACTGTTCTTTTACTCCATTTGTAAAATACCATTTCATTATCTTCTCCAGGGTAAATGAAAACCATATTTTTCTAGAAACTCTTTTAAGATACAGTATATCACAACAGCATTTTTCCCAGTGCATATAATAATCTCCTTTTTATTTGACCTGTTATAGCTGCTCTTAACCATGTGGCTTGCCAAAGCTTTTAAACCATTGATCTTTGTGTCAGCTCTAACATGATCTCTTCATAGCACTCAGTGCAGGTTGTCATCATACATTGCTCTTTTCTCCTCTTACTGGAGCCATGTTCTCTTAGGTGTGTAAGCTTCCCTATAGTTTGGGGCACCTTTAACAGTTACATCAATTATTCTAGTCATTAAATCTAATGACCTGATCCTTCCGGTATAGATCCTTCAGGTGACAGATCACACTGAAATCTGGAGCACTGGACTTGGAAGTAGAAACTGGCATTAGGTTACTCGGTCTCATCATTTACTACCTGGAAGGACATTGGAAAACTCACTTCATCTCTTTGAGTCTGGCCTTCTTATCTTTAAATTATAATTCCAATTCCATATTACTATTACGAAGATACAATATGTTTAAAAATGTTTTATAAATTGTAAAGTGCTATGTAAATGGTTGCTTTTTATATGGGCTTCTTCTGTTATAAACTTTAGACAATATTGACCATCATGGATATTATGTAGATAAGGAGCTGAGAGAAAGCTGTGATAACTTTAGAGATCTCTAATGCATTAAAAACTCAGCCAAAAGGGGGCGCCAAGGGGGCTCAGTCAGTTGAGCGTCTGCCTTTGGCTCAGGTCAATATCCTGGGGTTCTGGGATTGAGCCCCATGTTGTCCTAGTCGGGCTGTGCGCTCAGCGGGGAACCTGCTTCTCCCTCTCCCTCTGCCCCTCCTCCCCGCTAATGCTCGCTCTCTGTCTCATAAATAAATAAAATCTTAAAAAAAGAAAACAGCTGGAAGGTTACACTTTAAAAATTGCATTAATATGTTGAAATGCATTGGGTGGAGATAAATCAGTCAATGCCTTTAATCTATCCTTGTACAAGATTGACCAAAATTTTTGAAAGGTTATGTAAAAATATTTATTAGAGTACAATCATGTCTAAAGAAGTGTGGAAAGAGAGAGGGTGATTAGTGTTATTGCTTCTTAGATAGAAATGTCCTCCATAGGCAGGATTTTACCCTGGCCCTCAAGATTCTCAGCCCCTGGTGAACAGAGCCTGTACAATTCTCTCCCCTTGAATGCAGGCAGAGCCTATGAATATAATGGGATATCACTTACATAATTAAGGTCACTAATCAATTGACTTTTGTTTAATTGGAAGAGAAAATATCCAAGTAAGCTTGACCTAATCACATGAATGCTTTAAATCTCAGTGGAGAGGTCACAGACAGCAGAAGTGAGAGATATTCAAAGCAGGAGAGGCCGAGGGAGGGGCCAGGTGATGAGGAACTGTGAGGGGCATCCTGGAGCTGAGTGTCCTCTACCTGCACACCTCCAACAGCCAGCAAGAGAACAGGGCCTTAGTCTACAACCAAAAATCCTGAGTTCTGCCCATTACCAAGTGAGTTTAAAAGAGGATCCCAAGGGTGCCTGGGGAGCCCAGTCAGTACAGCATGTGACTCTTGATCTTAGGGTTGTAAATTCAAGTCCCACATTGGGTGTAGAGATTACTTAAAATAAATAAATAAATAAAATCTTAATAAAATAAAATAAAATAAAATAAAATAGGTTCCCAAACTCCAGAAAGGAATGTAGCCCCAACTGACCAAGTGATTTTACTTGTGAGACCCTAAACTAACCTTCACCCAGATTTCAGACCCAAGGAAATCTGTGACCAAGTTGCATTATTTCTTTTTAAAGATTTTATTTATTTATTTGAGAGAGAGCATGCGTGTGTGCACAAGCATGAGTTGGGTGGAGGCTGGGGGAGGGGAACAGAGGGAGAGGAAGAAGCAGACTCCATGCTGAGCACAGGACACAGAGCCCGATGCAGGGCTTGATGTGGGGCTCCATCCCAGGACCCTGAGATCATGACCTGAGCCGAAGGCAGATGTGAACCAACTGAGCCGTCCAAGCACCCCCAGGCTGTATTATTTTAAGCCACTCAGTCCGTAGTTACTTGTTATGCACACAGAAAACTAAGACAAGGCCCTTTATTATACATTATTTCTTTGCATTTTCTCCAAATTAGTTAAAATAAAGCAAACCCTGGTAGACTGATTAATTTAACAAATATATACATTTCTAAAAGTTGGTAAAACTCTCCCAGCCTTCCAACCTTTTCTTCCCCAGCCTTATTATAGTTAAAAATTTCTTCTTCTCTAAGAATTTATTACATTCATGTAATGTTTACCCTAGCATCAGCCAGAGGAATAAACTCGTATAGTAAATAAGCTTGAAAACATAGAGTATGAAAATATAGTTTCTATCCTTGTTACTCAGAGTGTGATGGGGACAGAGAGCACCTGCATCCCCTGGGAGCTTGTTAGACCTGCAGCCACGGAATCCAAATCTGCATTTTAACAAGACACACAGGTGATAGTGTACTCACATTAAAGTTAGAGAAGGATTGTCTACTCTTTTTTTTTTTTAATTTTTATTTATTTATTTATTTTGGTGCTAAAACCTGGGATCTAACCAGAGCTACTCATTGTATTTGTTAATAATAGATATCTCTAAGTGTCTTCTGATAGTTATCTACCCTCCTTAGGAAGTGTCATAATATAGTTCAAAGGGGGATCATTTCCAGGACTCCAAGAGAGAAGTGATCACTTCCTATGAGGTAGATGAAGAAAGAAAAGTATACAATGATCCTTATTCTGATGTTGGAATTTAGTCATCCAAAACATTGCTTTTTTTTTTTTTTGGTAGTCATAAAATTGTGTGTAGGAAATTAGGACCTGGCGTGGTTACGCATAAATAATAGGGTTTGCTTAACCCCAACTATTACAGTACAGATACTGAAGAAAAGAATGGGCAAACTGAGCTCGGCAGCACCCCTCAAGGCTGTCTCTCAAATTCTGATGGCCCTGTTGCTCAGTCCTCACTATGGTCCTACTGAGTCAGAATCCTCTCTAAGTTATTCTAATTTAGAATTTGAAAATGATTGCTTTCTTAAAATCTAAAATAACTGGCTTTATTTTGCCTTTCTGTGTAACATGTTATATAGGTACATAATTAATTTAAAATTTTTGACACTTTGAACTTCTTAGTGTCATTGCCATAAAGCAGTTTCATTGACTCTTTTCTTGGTTTGATTTTATTTGTGCATTTCTATTTTATAAATTTATTTTTTTTGACCTTATGTTATTGAAAGACCCCTTCTGTGTCACTAAATTGTGAACGTGTGGTATTATAAATTATTACATAATCCTTCATGGATCTGAAAACGGATTCAGCTAAAGTAATTAAAACATAAAAATTACCTCTTAAAATACATTAAAAATGATGGGGTTATTTTATATTTGATGTTTCAGATCATTAAACAATGATTTATTAGGTTAAATGAAATGAGTTTTGAATCGTATCTACCCATTAACAGAATAAGGTTGGAGGAGCGAGGGGTAAGCTTCTGGGCAGGGAGAAAGAATAGAATGGCAAAACCATAGAGAGACCAGGTAAACAGAGTCTCTGATATGAGAAGCCTCATCAAAAGCAGTGGATATGTTAACGAAGGCTATAAGTGGAGGATATACCCCCAGATGTAAATAGCAAAACATGTCTTACCAGTGGAAGCAACAGAAGACAGCACCATGACGAGCTACAAAAAAAGAAGAAATGGTGGATGACTCTATAGTATAGAAGAAAGTTCTTCAAGTGATTTCAGCTACACTTGGGAATTCAGAAGGGATTGATTTGGGGTAGGCAAAAGGAAAGGGGCAGGGTCCAATTTCTACAAATAACCAAGGAAAGAAAGGGAAAAGTACTAATTGATGGCTATCGTTAAAACATGAAGATGTAGCCTCACAAATATGAGGTGTCCCTGAATTAGATGGGAGACCCATTTCAGGGGGTATGCCTCATATCCCTTCTACATAAACTACCTTTGATTTTTGAGAAGATTGCCAATTACAAAAGTTGCTACAGAAACATTCACATCCTTTTAAAGGTGACTCTGGGGGGCCCCTGGTTGGCTCGGTTGGTTAAGTGTCTGCCTTTGGCTTAGGTCATGACCCCAGGGTCCTGGAATCGAGCCCCACATCGGGCTCCCTGCTCAGAAAGGAGTCTGCTTCTCTCTCTCTGCTCTGCCCCTTCCCCTGCTCATACTCTTTCTCTTGCTCACTCTTTCACTCTCTCTCTCTCAAATAAATAAAATCTTTTAAAAAATTAAAAAAAATAAAGGTGACTCTGAATCTAAGTGCCAATAGATTATATGAGTTTGGGACACTTGACCTAGGTGGGTTAATTAGTTCTTTCCTGGAATATTGGGATGGGAGACTAAGGAATTCAAATCACAGTATTTCCACATAGCTGCATGTACTTTGGAGATGATGGTGGCCACATCTTTCTCCATGTGAACTTGTCTACAATAAGAAAAAATAAAGGTAACCATAGGCAGAAAACAGGAATGTTGTGATGGTTAATTTTCTATGTTAACTTGCCTGGGTCACAAGGTACCCAGGTATTTGGTTGAACATTATTTCAAGGTGTGTCTATGAGAGTGTTTCTGGATAAGATTAGCATTTCAATTAGTAGATGTGGTAAATGTGGGTGAGCATTAACCAACCAGTTGAGGGCCTGAACAGAACAAAGACAGAAGGGAGAATTTGTTCTCATTGACTGCTTGAGCTGAGACATTGACTCCTATCCCCACAGATGACTGTGATTTACACTATCAGCTCTCTTAGTTCTTGGACCTTTGGTCTTAGACTGAAACAATACCTCTAACATTCCTGGGTCCTCAGCTTATAAATGAAAGATCATGAGACTTCTCAGCCTCCATAACTGCATGAGCCAATTCCATATAATATATATGTGTGTGTTTATGTATATGTAGATATAAAATATGATAAATGACATATATATAATTTATTGCATATATAACATACATATGTATATATTGCATATGTAACATATATTACATATATGTATGTATATATGTGTATGTATGTATATAATTATATATATACATATATATAATTAGTTCTGTTTTTCTGAAAAACCCTAACACGAATATTACAAAACTTAAGAGTAGAGATTCAGTTTTTTTGAAATATGACTCTTGCTATTTGCTAAAATAGCCATGTGGAAGAGGTAAAGTTGACTATGACAATTCTTCACATATCAGTGTCATGTTTTCTTTTCTACACATGGGATCAACTCTTCACCCCCTATATACACACATACACACAATCTTCCAAAAAGTGTTTTGGGATTCTCAGGTAGGAGAGGACCTCATATTCATAAGTATATAATAAAAGCTATGAATAACTCATATATATGAGAAGCAGTTAAACATATATTAGAAAACAGGGATAGTCAGTATTTGAGGTCAAATATACATTTGAAAATATACTCATTATCTCCACTTTGAAAATAAATATAGTAAATATAGGTAAACATACATATCTGAAAAATGATTTAGGTATGTATTTGGGGGGAAAAAGGCAGTCACAGTATTTATTCAAAGTTTTTAACTTTTAAAATATGTATCAAATATTTATTTTAAGTAAAAAGGTTGATGTCCCTCACTAGAATACAGAAAAGAGAAAACGAGAGTTTCCTCATTTCCAGTTTGTGGTTCCATCTGTTTCTGAAACTTGAGTAGGTTTATTTCCATAGATTTGGGAGACTTCTTTTTCAGCCTTTTTACCTAGAATTTGCTTTAATGACTACAGACCAAAAAAACCTTTAAAGTACAGAAGAAATACATGGGCCATGGCCAAGAAGTCAGAGGTCCATGTTGGTTAGGAAACAGAATTCTGAATAAAAGGGTAGGAGCCTTTAAGCTCCAAAAAGTAAGGACTGAACTTGCCTTGATTTCTGCTGTGCCCAACCCAGTATGTGGGCTGGAGTTTAATCTCCTGAGTATTTTTGATTGAATGAACTATATTCCACATAAATTTGAAGAATCTCTGCCCTGAGAAGCAATAAGAGATTTATTAGAAACCCAAAGTCCTAGTAAGTACTCTCTTCAAACACTGCTTAAAGTACTGGTTAAAAATTTCATTAACCTAATTATAATATGCATGTAGGAAAAAATCCTTAGGACCAAGAAATCATGGTGGGCGAGAATACATGCACATTTGATTTTGGTTTATTTCTACTTAAAAAAAAAAAGCAGCAACCAATGTGATCAATAAGTTTGAACACAGGGGAAACAACGATGAAAAATATTCTCATGTCTCAAGAACATTAATATAGAACTTTAATTATACATATTCCACTGGTAATTAATTTGTTGTTCTATGTTATAAATCACCAAAATAAAGGAGAAGCCCTAAAGACATGTTGAAGCAACCAAAAATTTATTACGCTTCAGACAACTTACAGGGAAATGTGAATGTGAGATTCGTCACCAATGTATCTTTTAAAAAAATTATTCCTTTTTTCATTCACTAGCCCACTTATACACTCACCAAATATTTCCTGCATAGCTACTATATGCCAAGTGCCACACCCCTTTTATATAAGTTAAAACAGAGCTATGAGTTTGTGTAAGGAAACTCTGAGTGTACCTCTAAGGCTCCTCTCTTTGTGACATCCTATGGCTGCTTAAGGTTCTGTATCTAATGCATCTTGTGTGAAAGGACCCCTGTAAGACTTGTTCTCTATCTTAGTTTCATTATATGCTATAAATAGTCAGGACACAAGTATGGATTTCATGGTGTTCCTGCTATAGGTACATTTGGAAATTACTCCACAATTCTGATATGACTCCACAGGACTCCCAGCAAAGGTATCAATTCTGCTATGGTATAACATTAAACTTGAACATTGTATGGATTTTTTTTCATCACCAACAATTTTTAGCTCTGAGTTATAGAGGCTCTGTGTTGCTTTTTGGATTCTTATTTCTAATTTTAATAGGTAAAAATTAAAATATCTATGCATTTTTTTAAAAAGTGTCAAAAGCTCTGGCTGGAACTGATGATGTTAATGATGATAGCTTACCCCTGGTGAGTGCATATCAGATTCCAGATTCCATCCTAAGTGCTGTCAGTATGCATTTTACAGAAAATGACAGGTGATACTGACAGGTTAAGAAACTTCTAAAAAACCATCCAAACGAACAAAAATCCAGGACCAGACATCTTCACTGGTAAGTTCTACCAAACATTCAAAGAATTGATATCAATCCTTCTCGAACTCTTCCAAAAAATAGAAGAGAAGGAACACCTCCAAACTCATTTAACAAGTCTAGCATTGCCCTCATATCAAAACAAGACAAGACAAGACAAGAAAATTACAGTCCAATATCTTGGATGAACATAGATGTGAAAATTGTCAACAAAAAATTAACAACCAAAATTCAATAATGCATTTAAAGGATCATACACCATAATCAAGTAGGATTTATTCCAAGGATGCAAGAATGATTCAACATCCTCAAATCATAAACATGATATAACACATTAATGAAATGAAAAATAGGGGCACCTGAGTGGCTCAGATGGTTAAGTGTCTGCCATCAGCTCAGGTCATGATCTCCAGGTCCTGGAATCTAGCCCTACATTGGGCTCCCAGCTCAGCAGGAAGTCTGCTTCTCCCTCTCCCTCTGCCTCTCCCCCTGCTTGTGCTCTCTCTGTCTCTGTCTCTCTCTCAAATGAATGAATAAAATCTTTTAAAAAATGAAAAAAAAATCATTTGATTGTCTCAAAAGATGCAGAAAAAGCATTTGACAAAATTCAATATCCATTTATGACTAAAAAGTATCTACAAAATGAGTCTAGAACAAAGTACCTCAACATAATTAAGGCATGTATTACAAGCCCACAACTAATATCATACTCAACACTAAAAAAGCTAAAGGCTTTCCTCTAAGATCAGCAACAAGATAAAGATGCCCACATTCACTACTTTCCAATACATATTATTGGAAATCCTATCTAGTGCCACTAGAAAAAGAAATTAAAGACATCCAAGTTGGATGTTTTACAACTGTCACTATTTGCAGATATAGAAAACCCTAAAAACTGCATCAAAAAACCCTTAGAACTAATAAATGAATTCAGTAAAGTTGCAGGATACAACATTTCTATGCACTAATAATGAACTATCAGAAAGAGAAATTAAGAGAATAATCCCATTAACAATGCTATCAAATGAATAAAATATCTGTGATAAATTTAACCAGGAAAGTGTAAGAACTGTGCACTGAAAATTATAAGACATTAATGATAGAAATTGAAGGCACAGATAAATGAAAAGGTATTTCATGCTCATGGATTGGAAGAATGAATAGTGTTAATATAGCCATACTACCCAAAGCAATATACAGATTCAATGCAATCCCTATCAAACTTCCAATAGCATTTTTCACAGAAATAGAACAAACAATCCTAAAATTTGTATGGAGCCACAAAAGACTCCAAGTAGTCAAAGCAATCTTGAGAAAGAAGAACAAACCTGGAAGTATCACACTCTCTGATGTCAAACTATATTAAAAGCTATAATAATCAAAACAGTATGATACTGGCATAAAAAACAGACATAGTTCAATGGAACAT
Organism: Ailuropoda melanoleuca; assembly: GCF_002007445.2. NCBI lineage: Eukaryota > Metazoa > Chordata > Mammalia > Carnivora > Ursidae > Ailuropoda > Ailuropoda melanoleuca. The sequence continues at coordinate 74,110,230 of NC_048219.1, read as the reverse complement.
AATAGAAGGCCCAGAAATAAACCCACATCTATATGGTCAATTAGTTTACAACAAAGGAGCCAAGAATATATAATGGTAAAGGACAGTTTCTTCCACAAATGATGTTGGGAAAATTGGAGAGCCACATGCAAAAGAATGAAACTCGACTGCTGTCTTATACTACACACAAAACTTAGTTCATAATAGATCAAAGACTTAAATGTAAGACATGAAAATAAAAAAGAAATCTTAGAAAAAAAATCACAGGTGGTAGGCTCCCTGACATCAGTCTTGTCAATGAGTTTTTGGATCTGAATCCAAAAGCAAATGCAACAAAAGCAAAAATAAACAAGTGGGACTACAACAAACTTAACAGCTTCTCACAGCAAAGGAAACCAACAACAAAGTGAAAAAGCAACTACTGAATGGGAGAATATACTTGCAAATCGTATCTGATAAAGGGTTAATATCCAAAATATATAAATAACTCATAAAACTCAACAGCAAAAAAAATCAGACAATCTGATTAAAAAATGGACAGAGGATCTATTTGGACAGTGTCTACTTTTCCAAAGAAGACACGTAGGTGGCCAGCAGGTACATGAAAAGATACTCAATAACACTAATTATCAGGAGAATGAAAATCAAAATCACAGTGAGATACCACCTCACAGCTGTTAGAATAGCTATTACAAAAATAAAAAAGAATTAACAAATGTTGGCAAAGATGTGGAGAAAAGAGAACCCTCACACACTGCTGGTGGGAACGTAAACTGGTGCAGCCACCATGGAAAACAGTATGGAATTTCCTCAAAAAGTTAAAACTCGAACTGCCTTATGGTCCAACAATTCCATTTTTGGGTATTTATCTAAAGAAAACAAAAACACTAACTTGAAAAGATATATGCATCTTCATGTTCATTACAGCATTGTTTTCAATAACTAAGATATGGAAACAATTAGGTATCTATCACTGAATGAATGGATATCTATCTCTCTATCTCTCTATCATCTATCCATATCACACACACCAATGGAATGCTATTCAGTCATTAAAAAGAATGAAACCTTGTCCTTTGTGACAATGCGGTTGAAACTTGAGGGCATTATGCTGAGTGAAGGAAGTCAGACAGGGAAAGACAAATACTGTATGATTTCACTTATATATAGAATTAAAAACAACAAAGACAAAAAACAAGCTCATCAATAGAGATTACAGATTGGTGGTTGTCAGAGGTGCAGGGTAGAGGGTGGGAGAAATGGGTGAAGGTGATCCAAGGATACAAACTTCAAGTTACAAAATAGTTAAGTCATGGTGATGTAACATACAGCATGGTGACTATAGTTAATAATACTGTATTGCATACTTGAAATTTGCTAAGAGAGTAAATCTTAAAAGTCCGTATAACAAAAAAATTATAAGTATGTATGGCAATGGATGTTAACTAGATTACTATAGTGATCATTTCACAATACGTACAAATATTGCATCATTATGTTGTACACCTGCAACTGATATGTTATATGTCAATTATACCTCAATTTAAAAAATAAGCTATTAAAAAAAGAAATTTTTAGGTGCCATAGCTTAGAAATTTTAGTAGAAGCCAGGTCATAAAGCTTGATGGCCCTGCTGTACATGCCCCAGTTGGAGATTTAGTATTTCAGGTACTGATAGTTAATATTCGATTAAAAAACCTAAGAATACAAAATACTGCCAGGCCAGCTATTCTCTTCCCTATCAAGGTCTCAAGGGACATGTTGTTTTGATCCTTGAACAATAACAAATGAGGGACTGAGGAATTGCTAGGTTAATAACTAGGCTAATTCTCAATAATCCACTACAGAATTCTTAATAAACTGGGCTAGAGCAGAGTTTTATGCCTAAACTCTAAGTAGTAGTAATAATAACCAACATTGATGCTTATTATCTTCCAAACACTGTGCTTAGCACTTTATTTAATGAGGTCAAATCTTCCAGATAACCTCATTATTATCCCCATTTTAAAGATAAGGAAACAGAGGCACAGAGGGTTTTAATAATCTGCCCATTCTCATAGTCAAGTAGTAGTGGAGGGAGGGACCCTCTGCCACATCACCACGAGCTTGCTTCCAGGAGGAAAGAATTCACCTGGATGCATGCTTCCTTGTGAAGAGTCAGAATATAGGACAGCGTGGCCTTGTCCATGAACTCACCTTTGGCCAATCAGTCTCTTGGAGTTGACGTAATCATTATCCTTGATTACCACGGAGTGCTGTTTGAGGAAGAGGGTAGGGACAAATGAAAGGGATCTCCTCCCCCTACAGCATCTATTAGGAAAACCAAATGCCACCTGTATTTATTTCACCTCTGATTTTAATGAAATCCTTTAAAATGAAAATCCTCTGGTTTTATATCTCTCTTAATGTATCTAATGGTTCTTTTAGTTGCATAACCAGTACTTTTTTTTTATTTAGTGATTCATCACTTACATACAACACTCAGTGCTCATCATAACAAGTGCCCTCCTTAATACCCGTCACCCATGTAGCCCATCCCCCACCCATCTCCCTCCATCAACCCTGTTTATTCTCTGTTGTTAAGAGTCTCTTATGGCATTGCATAACCAGTATTGCAAGCTCTATGCCCTAGAATTTGAATTGAGGCCATTATTTTTGTAGTTTAAATAATGTTTCTCAGGACTAAATTATAATAATGGTGACAAATCTGCTTACTACAGGGCATTAAAAATGAATTATAACAATTTTGTTCTAGAAACTAAGTAATCCAAGTTAAATATCTTTTAAAATTGTCCCATGATATTTTCCCTCTTTTTAACGTCTACTTAATTTTGTTTATTACTCCCTGTTTATTACAAAGGATAAGGCTCCCTTTAAGTTGAGTCTCACTTAAATCCAATCCCACTTATACAAAACTTTTCTCATAATCAGAGCAGTAGTTTTAAATAATTGTGTCCAAGGTGGAGACAAAATGTTTAAGAATATTATAGATCTGGGCATTAAGACACTCTGCAGGACATTAAGTCCTGCCCTAATGTGTAGACAGCAAGGTTGAAGTTCTGTCTGCTATTAATTAGATGCAGAATATTAAAGAATTGTAAACACAACCAGGTCTCAAAAATTTCTCCTTGCTTCTGAATTATCAACCTCAAGGGCATCACATTGAAGTAAAGAGTGATTTAAAGGGTTGTCTAAGTGGCTCATGTGCCTGTTGTATGTTCCAAGTTAGAATCATAACTTCAAATATTGGTTAAGAAATTATTGCGCACTTTTGCTAATTACGATTACTCCAAATGTTATATTTAAAATACACCAGGTAATAAGGACATCATGGATTTGGAAGGTAAGATTTTAGTTTTGATCTACCACTAGTGATTTTACCTGCACCCTGCAAGTTCAAATTGTCTTCTACATTGAATTGGATGAAAATGGACAAGCTATTGGCTAATGTGTTTAGTTTCACAACCTACTATTGCTAATCAAGCATCTCTTGGGATAATTACCACCAATCCTCTTTTTCCTTTCTTTTTCTTTTTTTTTTTTTTTAAGATTTTATTTATTTATTCGACAGAGATAGAGACAGCCAGTGAGAGAGGGAACACAAGCAGGGGGAGTTGGAGAGGAAGAAGCAGGCTCATAGCGGAAGAGCCTGATGTGGGGCTCGATCCCATAACGCTGGGATCACGCCCTGAGGGGAAGGCAGACGCTAAACCGCTGTGCCACCCAGGCGCTCCTCTTTTTCTTTTTTTTTTTATTTTTCATTTTAGAAGGCAGCGGTTATATATCTTTTTTGAAAAGATAATATAGAGAAATAAGAGCATATATTAAGTATCCAACTTGATGCATTTTCATGAAGCAAACACACTCCTGTAAATAGCAATAGATCAAAAGAAAGAACATTACCAGCAGCTTAGTGCCTGCCTTGTGCCCTATTTTGATCACTGTAACCAGTCTAACAATTATCCTGACTTACACCACCAACTTCTAAAAATATAACTTGATTTAATTATTTACATAAATGAAATTATCATGTCTGAGTGGAATTACATTGAATCTATAGGTCAACTCAGAGGATATTGGTAGCATAGCACTATTGAATCTTTCAACCCATAAACATATCTCTCAATTAATTAAATCCTCATTAGTTTCAGCAGTATTTTGTAGTTTTTCAAGTATTGGTCTTTCACATATTTTGTTAGTGCTATGCCAAATGATTTGCATAATTTTCAACAGTATTGTAAATGAGATTTAAAATTTTCAATTCCAATAGCTCCTTGCTAATATTTAAAAATGCAATTGAGTTTTTACATTGTATCCTACAACCCTGCTAAAGTCACTTATTAGTTCCAGTAATTTAGTTGGAGACTCCCTGGGATCATTTACTAATGAAATCATGTTGTTTTCCATTAAAGGCAGTTTTACTTCTATTCAATCTATTTGACTTTTATTTCTTTTTTTTTGCATTATAGCCCTTTCTAAGACTTGCAATAAAATGTTGAATGGAAGTGGTGAGATCAGACATTCTTAGCTTGTTTCTGTTCTAAGGGAAAATAATTCAGCCGTTTCTTATCAAGTATAAACTATAGGTTGTATATCAACTTGAGAAATTTTTCTCCAATTTCTAGTTTGCTGACAGTTGGTTTTTGTTGTTCTTCTTGTTGTTTTTTGGCATGCATGGCTGCTTAGTTTGTCAAATTTTTTTTCTGAATTTTTTCATATTAACATGTTTTACTTATTTATGTGTTAACATAGTAATTTACACTGGTTGACCTATGACTTTTGAATCAGCCTTTCATTCTTAGAATAAATTCCACTTGACGGATTGTGTTAATATTTTGCCAAGGAATTTTATTTCTGTATTTATAAAGGATATTGGTCTGTAGTTTTCTTGTAATATCTTCAGTTTTATTTCAAGGTAAAAACTATCCTCATAAAATGAATTGGTAAGTATCACTTATACCTCTATTTTCTGGAAGAGACTGTGTAGAATTTTTTTCTTAAATATTTGGTAGAATTCACTAGTGAACCCATGTGGGACTAGGGTTTTCTTTGTGGGAAAGTTTTTAAGTTAAAAATTTGATTGATCTATTCAATTGCTTTAATATTGAGCTACTCAGTTTATTTCTTTTTCACTGAACTTTGACAGATTTTTAATTTTCAGACATTTTTCCATTTAATCTAAATCAAATTTATGAACACAAATTACTCAAAATATTCCCTTCTTATCATTTTTACTGTCAGGAGAAACTATGGTAAAATTCTCTTTATCCTTTCCAATATTGGATGTAGATTTTTTTTTCTTCTTTGATCATTTGTCCCATTTCAAAGGATTTCTTTTCCCTTCATTTGTCAGAACCCTAAGGGGATATTTCTCAGATCTTCAGGATGAGAATCCAGTGAGGTTCCTGGACATAAGGCCCACAAAAGTGTGGGAACCTATGAGGATTGCTGCCACAGGAGTTTCTTGCTTTCCCAGTAGTGCTCTCTCAGCCACCAGATTTTCTTCAAAATTGCTATTTATGTGTCTCAATGTCCAGTGCTCTAGATAAGCAAATCTTGGTTGTGACACTATGGACTTACTTTTATCTCCAGATTTTGGGGTGGCAGTTTGCCTGCAGTTTCCGTTGTCTGGGGGAGTCTGCGAAAAGTTACTGAATTTCTGGTTGTCCAGCTTTTCTTTCTTTTTTCTTTTTTTTTGGTCAAAAAGATGGAGGTGATTATTTCAGATTCTTTACACATCAGAGCTGAAACTGATGTCAATTTAGTAATTTTTGTTTCCTTTTATCACTACTGACTTTTTAGTGCACCAATTAAAAACTTTTCTTTACCAATTACACTGTCTATCTTTAATTTGTCTCAGTTATAATTGTCACTTGCAACAGTATACATTCCACTGCCAATTCAATTCTCTGTGCTTTTTCCCTGTACATTTTATTTCTACTTGCTTATAAATTCTATATGTTTATGAAATACATCATTCTATTTTTCTTTATAGAGCTATCTTGTTAAAATATTAAAGTAAGAAAATATTTTATATTTTCCCACATTTGATTTTTTAATTTCTTTGTTTAGATCCAAATTTCCACCCATCACATTCTTTCTGTCTGAAAAAACATTTGAACGATTCTTGTAGTTCCTATCTGATTCCAGCTATTTAACTGTTTCTGTATTTCTGAAAAATCTTTATTTCTGAAAGGTTTATTTTCTCAGTATACAATTGTAGTTTGCCAATTTTATAGTTCATTATTTAAAGATGTCACTTTATTTTTTTCTTATACTACATTTAAGATGTCACCTACTTTTTGTCTAATATTAACTTTTCTTCTTTATAAACATTTTTTCTTTCAAGATTTTCTATTTCCATTGGATTTTAACATATTTGTGTTTTTCTTTGAATTCTTACTGCTTGAGTTCTCTGAGATTCTTGGATCTGTGTATTTTCTTTTTAAGTTAATTTTAGAAAATTCTCAGACATTATTTATTAAAACTTTTCTTTTGACCTGTTACTTATTTCTTCTCCTACCAGGAGTCCAGTTATAGGTATATTTTAGACTGTTTTATATTTATCCTATGGATATAGAAAGCATGTTTCTGTTTTTTATTCTTTATTCCCTGTTTCAGTTTATACATTTCTGTGTGCTATTTCCTCTGCTATATTTAGTTTACTTTTAAAACTCCATTGCAGTGATTTTTCATCTCTGATACCATGTTTTGTTTTGTTTTAGCACTTTTTTAAAGATTTTATTAATTTATTTGACAGAGAGGCAGCGAGAGAGGGAACACAAGCAGGGGGAGTGGGAGAGGGAGAAGCAGGCTTCTCGTGGAGCAGGGAGCCCAATGCTGGGATCATGACCTGAGCCAAAGGCAGACGCTTAATGACTGAGCCACCCACCCAGGCGCCCCTGTTTTAGTATTTCTATTTCATCTTTTTTCAAGCTTTCACTTCATTTCTTTACTGAATTTCATCACAGTTTATACTTGTTGGTCACCTTTCCCATTAAAATCTTTAACACATTTGGGGCGCCTGGGTGGCTCAGTCGGTTAAGCATTGGACCCTTGATTTCTGCTCAGGTCATGATCTCAGAGTCCTGGAATCGATCCCCAGGTCAGGCTCTGTGCTCAATGCAGCAGAGTTTGCTTGTCCCTCTCCCTGTTCTCCTCCTCCTTGCTTGCATGCACACTCTTTCTCTCTAAAATAAATAAATCTTAAGAAGAAATCTTTAACACATTTATCATAGTCATTTAAAAGTATTTCTCTGATAGTTCTAATTTCTGAGCCATGTCTGTTTCTCTTTCTGTTGACTATGTTTTCTCTTGACAATAGATCATTTTTGTTATGTTCTTTTGTGCATCTCATAATACAGTTGAACCTCGAAAAACACAAGTTCAAACAGCATGGGTCTACTTATATGTAGACTTGTTTTTCAATAAATATGGTTCTGTAGATGTATTTTTCTTCCTTATGATTTTCTTAACATTTTCTTTCCTCTAGCCTATTTTATGGTAAGAATACAATATATAATACTTATAATATAAAAATATATATGCTAATCAACTGTTTATGTTATCAGTAGGGTTTCTGATCAACAGCAGGCCATTAGTTGTTAAGTCTGGGGGAGCAAAAAGTTATATGCAGATTTTCAACTGCAAAGAGGTCAGCACTCCTGCCCCTGCATTGCCCAAGGGTCAAAAGTACATTCTTTGATTGAATGCTACATGTTGGGTGTAACAGAACATTAGAGACAGAGATAAATAGCATTTATCCAGAAATAGGCATATTTCTTCTGTCAGGCATTTTGTGGGGGTCCAAGCCAATCTAATCAGTATCTGAGCTGGGTTCAGTCTTATTGTAGCTATAATTACTGGTGGTACATTTCAGTGGTGGGCTTGTAGTACCTTATGCTTCATATGGGCATAAAGGGTTTTTTCTGAGTTGATCTGCCCCATGCTCTGTCCTCAGCTTTTGGCAGGCCCTGCACACAGATACCATGGAGAGAGTCTCTCTTTACTCTTCCTCCCTCCCTGGTGATCTACTGACGTTGCTTATTACTCTGTGTCAGGTTCGTGGTCAGATCAGAGTCAGGCTTCCCTCGTTCCAGTCTCAGGGGTGGTGTTTTCTCAGCATTCTTGTCTCCTACACTCCTGCCCCCCAGTGACAGTTGGACTTTGCTCTACACCTGGTACAAATTTGTGTCTTATTGTGTCCCCTCCACATTCCCTTGGCAGCCTCAGATACCTACTTTATATTGGTGGAAGGTCCTGTCTCACATGGATTTTCTGCCTTTCCTCCAGTGGCAGATGGCTTTTTCTCCTACCTCTTTGCAGCAGCTGCCAACTTTTGCATTTAAGTAAGAAGTTGAAAAGCTTTCTCCCTGTCCTCCAGCAGCAGATGACTTGTATTTCTTTTTTTCCCCCAAAGGTTTTATTTATTTATTTATTTATTTATTTATTTATTTATTTATTTGAAAGAGAGAGAGTGCATGAGTGCATAAAGAGGAGGGGCTGGGGGGCAGAGAGAGAGAGGGAGAGGCAGAGAATCCCAAGCAGACTTTGTGCTGAGCGGGAGCCCAACGCAGGGCTTGATCCTCGATCTCATGACCTTGATCTCATGACCTGTGCCAAAACCAAGAGTTAGACGCTTAACCTAATTGAGCCACCCAGGTGCCCCTAGATGACTTGTACTTCTATTACTTGCCCAAAAGCAGTGAATCTTGTCTTGGGAGTGGGAAGAAGAGGGCATCCTTTCACTTTTGTAGTGCCAAATAATTTTTGCTTCAAATGAAAAAAAAAAAAACAACAAAAACCTTCTGTGCACCACTGAGGGGAGCTTTCTCCTATCTTTGCCCTACCCACAGTGTTTCTTGTAATCACCAGTGGAAACCAATGGAAAAGAGGAGGCCATTTGTTATTGATTGACTTTTTTGTATCTGGGACTCCCAGGGATTCTAAACTGATACTCTGGTCTGTAGTGGTCTTAGAGAATTCATTAAAATATCAGTTCTTTTCCTTTTATCCCACTGTCATAATTACCTTCAACTCCTCCAATACTCTACTCAGGGGTAAAACAGGATATATGAATATATATATGGATATCCTGCTCTACTCAGAGATCTTGTCATACTTACAAATTCACTTTATCTGATTCCGTTGTGACCTCAGCTCCTTATAACTCAAGTTATGATTTTGTAGAATCTGGATCTTCGTCATTATTACAGTGGGAGACATGATCACTTGTGATTTTATACTTTCTCAATTATTTATAACTATAGGAGAAATATCTTTGAATTCTAGCAAATACCTAATTTTAATACAAAGAACAATAGATATATTTTTTCAATGTAAGCTATGGTTTTACTACCTTCTTCATAATAATTTTGAATAAAAATGTTACTTGAATTTAACTCTCAGTAAATAATTTGCTATTTCACATTTAACACACAGTATTATAAGATTAAGGAATATTTTTTAAAAATGTAATTAGAAACAAACTTTTTAAAATCATAATAATTGATGGTTTAATGACTAGAATTAATTCTGAAAACATGCAAATCCTCTTTGTGTGTATTTACCTGAGTTTAAAAGGAAGAGTCATGATGGGAAATAATTTTTCTACAATAACTTCTGTTTTTCTTAGTAAGACATTGTTATTTGTGATGCTCATGTAATTATATGCCAGTGTAACTCAAGTATGTAATGACATTTCTCATTGAAAGCATTTAAATAACTCAGGAAATTGCTTTACTGTTCTGTTTCCTGACTTAAAACCCACTTTTGCCATGTTCATTTTATTATACAATCTGTTTCAACTCATCCAGGCAAAATATATTCCACAAAGTATAATGTGCACTGAATGTTTTACTGGTTGATAGCCATATAATTGTATCCATTCTTGCGTTTATATTTGTAGACATTTAGCATACTATATATAAACAGTCATGTTTATAAATGTGCATGCAAATAATGTCTGAATAAAGATTTACACATATTTATTTTCCCTTCCTCGGTGATTTCAGTTGATTTTAAAATCAGATATTCATGAATTATAATTTACTTTATAGATTGTAAAAGATTCATTAAGGAAAAATGGGAAAATAAAAACTCAATAAAATTGTTATATGGAATTAATTTCATTAGGAAGTAAAAAAGACCTTCAGCTCCATAAATGTATTGATGTTATTTTTCAGCCCATAACACATGAGCATATTGTCAACCAATTACAGTGAATTAATGCAATTCTAGGTGATCACATAAATTCATATTTTATGGCAGTGGAGAAGCTATTTTCACTCAAGTGGCGGATATTCTCAGTCAGGTGGCACTACTATTATATGAAAACACCTTTAAGCAAATGCTCACTTAATCCCTTTCTTGTTGATCTCAGCAACTGTTATTGGCAGGAATGTAGGCTGTATTACAGGGAAGGGCCTTGCTTTGTCAATACTTTTATTGTGAAATTACATTTTTGAGTGGCGTTGCCCATCCTTTCTGTCAAAATGAACATAGGAACCACGATTTTATGCTGTTCGTCTTTTCCTTTGCATGGAACATTTTGAAGTATCAGCGAAAGCACATTTGCTTATTTAGTACATGGACAAAGGCTCAGTGAAAAGCAGAAAGTATAGGAAAAATGGGGGAAGAAAAGACTGAAATAAACATAAAAATGTGCTATAAGGATAAGCATTGTCCAAAATGCCTACTCCATTCTTCGGAGTGAAATTTTTGACATATGTACCATGGGAGCTAGACTTTGGCCCTAATTATATCTTGATTAGGTACCATTTAATTAAAAGTTATGTTTTAAAGTAGCAGTGATTTTTTATTGTATCTACAATTATCTACTGATAATTTTTTTAATAAAGAAATTTCTATTTTGTGTCCTTGACATACTTATGTTAATGGACAACTTTTTTAAAGTTCTGAAGTAGTGATGATTTTTCTTCCATTTGCTGCTTTCCCTTCCCATTGTCAAGAAGCTAAGTGCACAATCAAATGCTGGCCCTTTTGTAAACACTAACTTGCATACCCCTTCTCTTCTGTCTTGTTGCTTTTTTACTGCTTACCCTTCATGTGAATTTATGTTTTCCAAGGGATCAAGCAGAGTGGAGATGACATTGGATGCTGTCATCAGTGATGTATATGAGATTAAAAAATTATTTGGCTGCTCTAGGTGTCATTTTCTTTATTTATAAGACTGCATATCTGAAGACCATTCCACTGATTATGGAAATAGGTTGCCATCTGGTCTCAAATAGGCATGTAAATTTAGCCAACATCTTTTCTTTCAAAACCAAGTATCTGTCCACATCCACTGCTTTCTATGATTTCCATGGAGCCTCCTACAGGGAGAAAATAAATTGTACCATGTCTTCAATCCAAGTCCAGATACATAAAATTTGTAGAAGAGAGACTAGCTGCCAATAAAAGCTTAAGTTCTGCAAGGCACTACTGGGTCTGCAAGTGAAAAGGCATTGTAAAGGAAAATGGAAAAGCCAGGTAAAAGAGCGTTTAAATAGTTCTGAGATCAGAGACAGCTAATTCTAGATTTTCCCCAATTCCAAGTTAATTTAGGTACACACAAGTACCCTGAGGATAAAATGGCTCTGTGTGATGTAAGAAAAATCAGAGTTAGGCAAGCCCGCTCTGAGAGTGGGTACCCAGAAGACTGGTACGTTCCGTCTTTACCACGAGCTGACAATCTACCAGAATGCTCTGTGTCTTGAGTGGCCCAGTGGAATTGGAGGGATACTTCTCACTAACACAGGGCTAGATGGCATGGGGGGGGGGGGGGGGGGGGGGGGGAAGGCCAGCTGGATGCAGAAGAGACTTCCAAGGATGCTTTTCAGGGTTACAGAGTGGGGAAGGATGTAGAGTGCTTGCTTCAACTCCTGTAGTGCCAAGAAGGCGCCCCCTTGTGGTCTGTTGGTGAAGGACATATTGAGGGGTACAGCCAGGCCCAGTTGGAATGCCCAGCCCTCGTAGTTTGGCCACTGGCCAATTTGTGACCTATTTTGTTTCCACAGGCTAGTGAACATTGAACATCGAAGTTACCTTTTGTTTGTAATCTTATCTTCACTATGCACTCCCAAGACAGAAACCTTTCCCGCATGATCTTTTTATTAGCCTTTTAAAAAGTGAATTGTTTTACACTAATCTATATTAGGGAAGATCCTCTTAAATTTCCCACTTTTATTCCCAGCTAACAACTGGCATTTTAATAGGAAACTTCTGGTGAAATTGCACTGTTTACAGGAACCTCAAAGTAAATAGTAGAGCTGTGTTAAGTTGATTAAATAAGGAGGCAGTTAGCCTGAGGCGGCTCTAATGCTGTGGCAGGGTGGTAGGCAAAGCAAAATCCAAGCCAGTAAATGCCTCAGGGTTACGAAATCAAAACCTAGTGACCACCAGTCACAAAGAGCTAACAAGGCTTTAAACTATAGCCAATCAAACAATTTCCCTTCTGTGCTTCCACCCCTTCCCTAAGCCTTTCTCTGAATTCCTATTGGTGGAGAACTCCCAAATACCTCTGGTTTGGCACTGCCCGATTGGAATAGATTTTTGCTCAGATAAACTCTTCAAATTTTTTAAATGTCTCAGTTTATCTTTTAACAGTGTGTACTAAGGTGAGGGTGGGGTCACGCAGCAGTACTCATGCTACTTAAGCAAACTCCTACAAACTTTTGAGTAGGGTTGACCTTGCTGCAATGTTGGTAAAAACAACAATGAATTAATCTAATTTACACTTGAATGAAGAAAAAAAAAGAAGATAATATTTTACTGTGTTTTTCTTAAGTATAAGTTCAGACTAGATGATTTACTGTTAGAAGACTACTGACAGATGCCAGAACAGAGCGCGCCGAGACCATCAGGATCAGATGGGGGATTCAGGGGCAGGATGAAGAGTTTGCCTTTACTACACTCAGCGATGCAGAGCGAGAAAGAAAAAGGAACGAGAAGAGCGGTTTAGTTGGCCCTGTCTTTCAAAGTACGGATAAAGAAGATAAAAAGTATGACAAATATCCCTTTCGGAAGGGCGCCTGGGTGGCACAGCGGTTAGGTGTCTGCCTTCGGCTCAGGGCGTGATCCCGGCGTTATGGGATCGAGCCCCATGTCAGGCTCCTCTGCTATGAGCCTGCTTCTTCCTCTCCCACTCTCCCTGCTTGTGTTCCCTCTCTCACTGGCTGTCTCTATCTCTGTCAAATAAATAAATAAATCTTTAAAAAAAATATATCCCTTTCGGAGACCCTGATGAAACAACACAGCAGAAGCTGAGGTTTGTCATAAACTGTTGTAAATTGTTGTTAAAGAAAATTAGTGGTTCCCATATACCACTCACCCTGACATCCTAAAGACTCTGCAGATATAGAATGAAAGTGTTTGCAATATAAAAGAGGCATGGGCTGAGGAGGAGTCAACAATGAGCCACAGGTGAGACAACCTTGTCTTCTGGTGACAGCACAGTGTCCTTTCAGTGGCTGATGTCCACATAACCCATCAAGTTACCTCACGGCCCCCTGTGAAATGAAAATAACCCCATATTTTCCCTTCCAGTTTTTATAAAATTTTTCTCCTTCGTATCCTTGTCCTTTCATTTTAATGTCCAAGAAACCTGAGCTGCAGTATCCCTGATTTACTTTCTTTGCGGTCCACATGGAGGTGGCTGCACCTAACCGGAATTTTTGTTTCAATCCCGAGATATTTTTAGTCACTTACTTCATTAGAAAAAGCTATGAGATAGTCTTATTATTTTAATGAAGTTTTTCCAGCTTCTGTTTTTTTTATATTTTGCTATTATATTTTCAGTCATCTATACACATTGGTCTCTGTAATTAATTTCTTTTTTTTAAAAAATATTTTATTTATTTATTCGACAGAGAGACAGTGAGAGAGAGAGCACAAGCAGGGGGACCTGCCGGCAGAGCGAGAAGCAGGCTCCTTGCTGAGCAGGAAACCAGATGCTAGACTCAACCCAGGACCCTGGGATCATGACCTGAGCTGAAGGCAGACGCTTAACCGACTGAGCCACCCAGGCGTCCCTCTTTAATTGATTTCTAAGTAAATCCATTTCCGTACTGTTTCACTTACACAGGTTGGCACGACAGAGACTATGCAGTCATAAGAGTCATCAGAAAAGATGTTACCTTTGGATATCCGAGCGTTAAAGTAGTAGGTATTCATTCAAAGAATCAAAACAAAAAGTTTACCTTTCAGAAAATGATTTCTTAAAATGGTGGATTTTTAAAAAATAATATAAAAGTTAATTAAGGAGGTTAGATACTGCATGCATACCAGGGGTGCCAAATATTGATGACATAGAAAGGTAGTGTTGTGAGGCTTATGTATATCTATGTCCTCAAGACGTAAATGTGTGAAGAGCCTAGGATCACCTTGCTTTATGAAGCCTAAGCTACGTGGAGAATCCCTGGAGAAAGAAACGCTATAGAGAGGGGGGACGGGGGAGAAAAAGAAAGAGTTCGTGTAACTTACTTGGTTTTGACAGTTCCATAGCATTGGACAACAAAAGCACTTGACCAAGGTCATATGGCTAACAAGTGTTAGTGCTGAGGCTCAACCTTATACTGTCAGTTTCCAGAGATTAAATGCTTAACCTTTGAGCTGCGTAGGGAAGCTTCTCAATTATAAAATAGGGATAATTGCATATATCTGAACAAGCTCTTATGAGGATTTAATAAATTATATTTCAAGCAATTAGAATACAGCTGGTGCATGACAATTACTATATAGGTTATTTCTGTTTTTGTTTTCATCATTATTATTAATCAATATAACCAACCATTTTAAGGAAGCACATTTTAAGAAGCAATTTTTATTCTGATCTAGATATCTTAAAGTTATATTATGAAGAGATCATGTTGAAGTTTTGTAAATAAAGCCATTAAAATTAATGAACCAAAGTAATCCATTACCTTAGTTAAAAAGTATTAACTAATCATAAGCAATAAGCCTTGTCATGAAAGGATGTAGCCTATTATACCAAATACGGATTCTGAGATCAAAGGGTAAACCACTAAAAATGAAAATAAAGGGTTCTAGCAAAGGCTGGTTATATAAAACGTCATAATTCTAGACAGTTATTTTCTTCTAAATATCATTAAATTGGGTCTGCTTATTAAATTAAGTTTAAATTTTTTTTGAAGGTAGTAACATGTTTTTACATCATATAAATTCCTAACAGCTTTCCTGGAAGAATATGTGCTTACATTTCTTCTACATATTTATTTTTTTTTTTAGGAAATAACCTTTTCTTTTAAAGATGTGTCAACTTTTTCCATTTGTTAGTAACTCATTGAAAATTTCCCCTTTCTTGAATTTATTTAACCACTTTACTCCAAAAAATAAAAAACAGTTTAAACATATATACATAATATAAAAAGGTAAAAATAAATAGAAGGTATCTGGGTAAAAGTATCCATTAAGAAAGTGGATGAGGGAAGTAAGTAAAACAGATTTAAATGCCAAAAGGACCAGGATGCCAGGGTGGCTCAGTCAGTTAAGCATCTGATTCTTAATTTCAGCTCAGGTCACCAGTTCAGGGTTGTCGTGAGCTCAGGGCTATGAGATTGAGCCCCACATCAGGCTCTGTGTGGGGTGTGCAGCCTGCTTGAGATTCTCTCTCCTTCTCCCTGTACCCCTCCCCCACTCTCTCTCTCTTGCAAAAAAAAATGATAAATGTCAAAAGTACCCATTCAGTCATGAAATGTGATGGACTGGGAAGGGAGATGGAAATGCTCTTTATCGTCATAAAGCTCTGGGTTACACGGTGATATTCACAAAGTGTAAGGTATGTATATTTTAAATAAAATAATTGTCATTATAATGATAACTACGGAGAGTGGGAGATGGTTCAGATGAAACAAAAACCAAAGACTGGATAATTATTGAAGTTTGATGATAGATACGTGGGAGTGCAGTGCACTATACAGTTTATCTTGCATATATTTGAAATTTTCCATAATTAAATGTTAAGTAAGAGACGAAGGCTTTAACTCACATTTTCCATTCAGTCAAAGCAGTTATTTATAATCTTTTTAGAACAAACCAGAAAACCAGGAGAAGCACATGTTTTCTCGATATTGATACCTTAAAAACATTGTTCCCCTGGGTTCTCATAAAAAGAATATGGTGTGATGTCTTTGACGACATTTTCAGTAAAAAAAATAATATTATCTTTAATAGATGTGTCTTATTCTTATTCTCTCCAGTCAGACTGATGGCATAAATGCAATTGAGCAGAACCAGTTCTAAAGGTAAAAGAACAATTCAATAATGTTGATGAGTGTTCTCTCCAATTGTTGAGCTTGGAAAATCCTCCAAATTCTATTAAAAAATAACTTGCAAGTTTCAGTACTTTATTAAAAATAACAAATTATTTTCAAGACCCTTTTACTTTGTCATAGCATCGAACACTGACTTAGACATGTAGGTTTAAAATTCTTCGGGCAGTCACTGAATTTCCTCATTAGAACTGAACCATAAGGTATAACAGTTTATGTCTTCTGGCAAGAATTTTGAGTAAAGATGTTCAAAGTAGGCAGGGAAGCCTGTATGCATCTGCTTTGCTGTGCAAACTGAGTTAAATGGAAGGCAGGCATGACATTCTTAAGAAAATTACACTGCTTAACCACATCAAATGCCACTACACCACCAGAGAAAGGTGGCTTTAAACTCTTATGAAAAATAAATGAAAATAAAGAGGAATATATTTGACTGTAGACCAGACCATAGGATGGCAATGGCCAAAAGACAACGCATCTCTGGGCATACACCTCATACATAAATTTCTTCGGAAATTCTCTTATAACAATTTTTTCAGTGGCATTCATCCTTGTTTCACTTCCAAAACTCATGAAAACTTTGAGTTTTGATCAAGTTATTGAGGTAGAGAGTCGTGAGTGGATGGAAGCAGTGGGTGCCTTGGTCCCACCTGACTGCAAATGCTTTACTCCGTGTAAGAGATTCATGTTAACTCTTCCAAGCCACCTGTCAACTTACCCAGCTGTAAGAAATTATAATTACCTATTAGAAAGTTCTAACTCTAAATACCTTTGATAATTTCAGAGAAAGACCCTACCCCATCACATATTTTAATTGCTTGAAATTCTTATGCTCATCAGTCTGTTGAAGATTTGCTCTGTTATAAACACTGTAACTTTTGATTTAGTGTTTTGTTTTTTTTTTTTTTTACTCTTTCTTCTGCACTAGCAACTGATTGCATAAAAATTAGGGAAACTCATTTTTACAATCTAAAAAAAAAATAGCTTTATTCTGTTAATTCTCCTGGGCTTTTCTTTTGGAATAATTTATTAAACTTAATTCTCAGTATGGTGATCTTTTGTTCTGTTATATTTATTCATTAGTCAAGCTTTCCCCATTTCATTGTTCTTGGGTGAAATTGTATTTTGAAATAACTTTAGGCAATTGGTTATACATTCCTACATTGTTACTTCTGTATTAAAGCATTAGAAAATTAGTTTAAAAAGAGATCTTTATATCATTGATGGAAAGGGACTCAGTCCTGAAATTGAGTATCACAGTGAAGTTAATTAAATCAGAAAATGATGAGGAATTATGTATAACAGCTTTATCCTTCCCTGACCCTCAAAGCACTAAATTAAGCACAGACATCTGCTATCTTTATCAAGAGGTATTGATAGGACCTCAGTTATCAATTCTACATAGGATGACTTCCAAGGAGTGTGCTGTTGAGATGATTCAAGCTCTAAGGTCTTGATTTCCACAAAGTTCAGGCTCCAGTGCTTTTCCAGACATATTCCCATTATTCTGTTATCATATTAAGTCTTTGCCAGACTGATGAAGATTCAAAATTGATCCCTCATGACATTCCCTCGATGCCACTTTGGTCTAAAGTGGAAAGCATCAATATATGAAGTACTAAAGATCCACAGAAGAGCTAGAACAATGAAAAAACACCCAGCACCAATTGAGAAAAAAAACAAACTCTGACTATAGATCTGGCCTGGGCCAGTAGCACACTAGATACTCCTATACTGGGGCTACTCAATATTATTTGTCCACCAACAGCAGCACCTCACTGAGTTTTAATCTTAATAAAACTTGTCGTAGTCCCCAAGTCAATTTTCTTTCCTCTAATAAACACATCGTTTTATGTCTAGCAGGAAGACACACTTCCAATATTATCTACCAGTCCCCATTCTTGCTTGGAATTTCCATTATTGATATTTATTTTGGTATATGATTGAAAGAGCTTGTTCAAAGTAACTCTTATTATCCTTGAGCTGCACCATATTAAACTTGAATTACCCTAGTGAGCGTTCATTGGAATGTTATTCCATCGCAGTACTGTATTGAATACAGGTAATTTTTCAGGGGAGATGAGACACAGTTTCAGGACCCCATTGGTGCCAAGATGGATCGATTAGAGTCAGATCCCAGACAGCCAGGGTGACTGTGACCACCCATGTGGAAGTTGGAAAATAGGAAAGATGGTCTCACAAAGAGGAAGAAAAAGCATTAGAAACACATTATTATGTGTTTGGCCCAGCATGATTCCTTTATGGCCTAAAGCAGAATTATTCCTGGATTTCTCAGGAAGCCATTCACTAGTTTTTGGATTACCCAATCTCTTTGTTTCTTCTTTCAACTCTTGCCCCTTTTTGGTACCATTTCTCTTTGGGTTAGCTGCTCTTCCAGAGAATGGCAAGAGGAGAAGGGTGTGTCAGAAAGTTCCCTCAGGGAGGCCTAGGAAAAGCTGATTTAGATTAATTTTAAAACTTTTCTATGATAATCTCACTGAATATAAATAAAACCATAATTATAATAATTGAATCTAAGATCTGGAAGGAAATATGTTGATGCAGTCTAAACTCCCACCTCCTATTAACATTCTCTCCCCAATCTTCAAACCCCTCTTAAAAAGCTCATGGGTCTAATATTTCCCAAAGCAGTAAATCCATCACTATAATAATAAATAATGAGAATGATGAGAATAAAAATCATAAAATAACATAGCTGCTATTTACTGAGTATTAGCTGCACACTGGGCCTTGCATTAGGTGATGAACATAATTGTCGTGAGTTAGATGCTATTATTATTCCTCTTTATACACCTCCATTCAATGGAGTGTTTTCTGTTATGCAAAATAACAATGAAGATTTTATTTATATGTGAAATAACAATATGCTTAGAATAACTTACATATTTGCCATAATTACCTATGCAAATGCACTGTATTCCTTCTGCCAATATCACTTTATGATAATTGTTAGGAATAAATTATGTCTGTCTCCTTCAATTTTTATTTTTCTCCTATAATCATCTCTGTTCATCTGTCCCTTATATCGTTCTTCCCTTATGCACCTTCTTCAGGATTTCAATATTTCCTCTATAGTGCGCTTCCCAGAATTGGACATATTACAAATGCGATCATGTGATTAATTGTCTCTCATTTCCACTCTGTGGTCTGAAGACTGGCTTTCATACAACAGTGCAGCATTCCAAGTTCACGTGCAGTTTGAAGTTTGGGGGCAAGTTGTCACCTGTACTTCTGGACTGACTGGCTATAAATCAAGGTTCTCAAGACCTCTACCTTGGGTTTGATAATTCACTAGAATGGCTCATAGAGCTCAGGAAAACACTTACTTATCCTTAGTGGTTTATTATTATAGGATATGACGGTGGATTCAGATGAACGTCCAGAGGGAAGAGATGCAGAGGTCAAGGCATAGGAAAGGGGTGCAGGGATTCCATGGTGCGCCACCCGCCCCCCAGCCCCTTTACAGGTTCAGCAATCTAGAAGCTCCCCGAACATTGTGCTTTTGAGATTTTTATGGAGGTCTCCCCATTAGGCATGACAGATTAGTAACGTGATTTCCAGCTTCTTTCCCTTTCCTGGAGGAAGAGGTGTGGGGCTGGAAGTTCCAAGCTCCTTTTTTTTTTTAAATTAAGGTTCATTTATTTATTGAGAGAGAAAGAGAGAGAGAGCAGAGGGAGGGGCAGAGGGAGACAGAGAGAATCCTGAAGAAGATTCCCCGTTGAGTACAAAGTGGGGCTCATCCCAGGCCCCCAAGATCATGACCTGAGCTGAAATCAAGAGTTGGTCGCTTAATCACCCAGGTGCCCTGGAAGTTCCAAGCTGCTCATCACGGCGTGGTCTTTCCAGGGACTGGCCTCACTCAGTACCTGTGCAGGAGCCCACCAAACAATATCTCCTTGGAACAAAAGACAATCCAATCACCCAGATAATTCCAAGGAATTGAAGAGCTCTGTGCCAGAAACTGAGGGCAGAGATCAAGACACATATATCTTCTATGATTCTGCCACACCTATACCTTATTCAAGCATATAACACTTGGATTGAACATGTATATAACACTTTATTTCAGGCACGGCTACAATCACTTGACAAATATTAATGTGTTTTACCCCTCTGACAGCATCATGAGAGGAGCATCATTAAAAATCTTCATTTCAGAGATAAGACTGAGGCCCAGGGAAGTTAAACAAGTTGTTCAAGGACATAACAGCTTGAGTGGCAAAACCAGAGTGAATCCAGGAGGTCTGGCTCCCAAGTCCGTGCTCTTAGCAAACACATTGACTTTTTCAGGACCTATCAAGCAGAGGGAAAAAAACTGTACACTATGATTATGTAATCTGGCCAAGAAAACAGAGCTGCAATTATTTTTAATCAAAAGTCCACATTGGCACTTTTCCTTTAATAACCAGCATCTATTAAGATAGCTCCTCCTCCCCATTCAAAGGTTTTATAAAATGTATATGGGTTGGAATAAATAAGAAATGAAAGGAAAGGAAAAAAGAAACAATCATTGATGAGATTATTTGCAATTAAATGAAGAATAGAAGGCATACAGAAACAAACAGTATTTCTTACAGTATCAACATGGTATTATAATCCTATGTGATTGGCGTGAAACAGAAAATTAGGGCCAAATACTTAAAGATCCTCTCAGCAGTTCAACAAAAACAAAGTGACAACAGTGGGAGGGGTCTTAGCTTTTTATCTTGAATGGAGGAAAAACACAACAGAGAAAACCTGCCCCATAGGATAGAGAAGGAAATGTATTTGGAGTCTTATTGTCCCTTCATTCAAAAGGGTGAGCTACTGGAGTGTGCTATGGACTCACTATATTGTGTTTCCTTTCCTATCAGTACACAAAGATATTTTAAAGCACAATACCTGAATGAACAAATATGTTTACATGTAATGAAGTCACCTTGTTTTATGTAGAGTATTATTTTTAAATCCCATGGTCCCCTTTTAATACAAAACAAGGTAAAAAGGAAAAAATTTTTATTCTACGTTGCTCATCAGGAAAAAAAGAATCCACTAATTCTACAAAATATATGTCTACTGATGTAACAGAAATTTTTACCTGTTGAATACATTCACAATCACACATTATTTCCTATCTCAAGTCTCAACAACACCCATGAGCCAATAGGAAGTACCCATCATTTTGGGTTACCTTTCATCAATACATGTAAGAATCCCCAATTATGCTCATGTGAATAGTCTGACATACCTTATACCTCACCAGTTTTGTGGTCCTGAGCAAGGTCACTATTCAGATTTCCTGTAGGACTGCAGGATTAATAGCCCCCAGCGCTAGTCCCCAAGGAGGGATGCTGCCCAGCCTCTGCTCAATGCCTTTGCCTGACCTCTTCATCACTCTTGCTCTAGCTACCACTACATCCTGCAGTCTTTCTGCTCATTTCAGGCCCATTTCAGGCCATACCATTTGCCAGGCACTTTTTCTACTGATATCATATGGTCTATGAATTCCTTATCACCTCTATGTTTAATACTGTTTGAAATATTGCTTTCTCTACAGTGACAACTTGGGGTACAAGTCTCCTCAACCCTGTCATTCCTCTCGCAGCTGATAGAAAACTGTCTTCATTGTGTCCAGTTCTTTTGGGTTGGGTTCCCACAGCCATATACAGTTATCTATCTATCTATCTATCTATCTATCTATCTATGCTATAGTTAAACACGTTTAACTGTAGTTTTACAGTAATAATTATATAGTGACATCCAGCTATATAACTATATATAACTAGAGCTATCTCATTTCTCCATTCCAGGACAGAGAGCTCCTCAGGGATAGACGACCAGACTGGGAAGAGGGAGCCACCCCCTCACATTATTCAAGTGGCACCATGTGCTCAGCATTGTCTTAGTAACAGCACTTAAGTAACCAAGAGAAATATAAAGACAGGTCTTAAAACTTCAGGAATCTTCCATCTTGTTGAGAAGACAAAATTTACCCATCAAGCAATAATTTGCACTTGTGATTCTAAATATGGACAAGCATCAGATTTACTGGGTAAGGGATTTCTGAATTACAGATGCCTGGTTTCCATTAAGACACACTAATGAGAATTTCCCAGGGTGGACTCAGGCATATGTATTTACAACAACTCACAGAAAAAGATGGGCAATGTGTAATTCACAAGAGGTTTGCCTTTCTGCTCAATATACAGTTCAACTCCATCAGAGTACAATAAATGTGGTCCAAAGAGTCAATCTTAATAGTGATTAAGAGGTTAATGAAATGACTGTCAGGGACTGGCCCTCAAGCTGGCCTGCTGGAATTCCTGAGGTCCATCTATAGATCAAGCTCTATTCTACTCCTGGCTATTCAGTGCCCAGCACTTATTGTGTGCCTTGCTGTATTGTGGGGAGGACCCAGGTTCTAGGCTGATTGGGAGTTCTGGTTGCAGCAGACATTAGAATTCTTCATGGTAGCTAGAATTCACCTCTCATGCAGGCAGATTTGGGCTAAGAGAATTTGGGGAAACCTAGGTCCTACCATCTGCCAACCCCAGCTTTCTGAGACAGAATTACCCACCCTTTTCCCCTCTGAGCTGATGACTCCACCTTTACCTTCTCTCCATACACAGAAGATAAGACTTAGCATGCCCGTTTGCCAAAGTGGGCTGCGAGGCACTCAGGCACCAACTGTCTATGGCCTGATACCTGAATTAACAGTTATATGAGAGTTTGTATTGTCACGGATGTGTTATCTTAGATGATTACTGTCATTTTATTATACAGAATTTTGCTTAGCTAGAATTCTTTGGATGTTTGTTTTATATCTATATACACACATATAAATATAAATAAATATTACCTAATAACATAATATGTAATGCATAATAATGTAATATAAACACACATATTCACACATTAAAAAATTTGATCTAAAAAACAAAATCTTCCAAGTTATTTCAACATGCACGTTATTTGCAATGTAATGACTCTAAATGAATTCTGAGAATTGAATCCTAGACTCCTAAAAAAATGACATGCTTTCTTAAAAAGCAACTGGCATCTAAGAGGCAGAAAGCTCAGGTGTAACAGCCAGAGTGACTTGTAGAGTTTTCATTTGCTTGAGTTTATTAAATAAAAATATATCTATTGTTCCACCCCACATGCACTCAAGTCACTCTTTAGGATGAGTGATTAATAAAAGCTTTACCTAAATCCATAAAGGGAAATTGGAGTCAAATCCTAATCCAAACACAAGCCCTGTTTGCAAATTAGAACCCAAATCCTAATCCTTCTGAGGCTTGTCCATCCCAGCTCGAAATGGCATCGTTGTTTTGATTTAAAATCTATGCTCCCACAACATCTTTAAAAAGTGATTGCTATTTCTATGTCATTAAACACAAAGGCTTTTAAAGGATCCCCCCCCCAAAATATGCCATAAATAGAGCTGAATATTCGGCTTGCCTAAAAATGAGGAGGGATGTGCTTTGGAATACGACCATTTAACAGAAAGCATAATTAAAACTATTTTTAGTTCAGTCTGACTCGATTTTCAGGTACAGTTTTCAGAGATGACCTGGAACTGATGTGAGGCCATTTATATCAAAGATCTCCCAAATTAAAGACAATTCTTAGGAAGGTTGATCAGTCAAGGTTAGGTTTGGCTAATCTAACAGTGAGTTAAACATGAGATGTACTTATTTTTCTTTTGATTGAAATAATTACAGGAAAAGGACTTTAAGGACTGAGAGAATAGCTCCAGGCACAGCCAGCCCATCATTCTACCATCCCTGGATATGGCTCCTGTTCTTGGGGTTCAAATTTCCTGTTGGACTCTAGACCACATTCCCAGTACAGAGAGAGAAACGGAGGTAGAGGAGAAAATGGTATACTCCTTGTGTTTTAAAGTAAGCACCTCTCAGAATCACTTAACAGCATAACCCTTCTGTTTACACAATCAAGTCATATGGTTTCAGCTAGTGACAGGGGAGGATGGGGATTGAAACTGGAAAACCATGTGCTCACATTATTTTTAAATTAAAGAACAAGGGGGGACAATATATGTTAGGAGATAACTTGCAGCTTCTGCCAGCCCCTGACGTGTAGTGTGATAGTGTTTAGGACAAACAAAATCTTGCCTGTGGGAATAAGGTCATGGTATTTGTTGGGCCCTGGGCCTCATCTGATGGGTCCGGACACGTACTGCATTTCTAGCCGTACTCCCGTCTGAAGTAGCCTGTTTCTTCTCCTTCCCTGATAGGGCAAACTTCGACTCATCTTTAAATATTTAAATAAAATGCGTTTTTTGTTTTTTTCTTGATCACCAGGTTCCATTCTAGTAAGTGACCTGCCCCTTTGTCTGTATTCCTACAGCATATTCTGTGGTCGAGGAAATAGAATGTGATGTCAGTGTGGCTACAAGTTCTGCTCCAAGCAGACATCAGTTCTTACCACGATTCTCATACAGGATATCCTGCGAGGTTAGACTCCTGACTGCTTCGCCAAAGCCTCAGCTCTGGTGGGGTTCTCAATCATAAGCTGTCTCCATTTGCAAGCTGACCATCTCAAATCAGGCTGAAAACAGCTATTGTCTAGGTCAGATGTAATTTGTGAGTATTTCTTATTGCTGCACTTGATTCAAGTGTATTTGAATCGTGTTTACTCCTCTTTCATCGTTTGCTTGTTTCTTTTTACCTTTCCAAACTCCAGACTGTCTCTCTTGCCGGTATCTAGAATATTTACACAGTCCATTCTTTAACAACTAAGGACCTGACTTGGCTCCACGACCTCCTTAGACACGCAACGCCTAAAAACCTGAACCAGGCAAATTTTGTTAGTGAAATTGATTGCTATTTTTAAATTTGCTGGAAAACATATAAACTGGGACTTTCTTGAGCAAATGGGGACATATGGACACCCTAGAAATAATGGAGAACCTTAAATACTATAATCTTTGGGGAAATACTTGTGTTTACTTTTCCACTGGGCAATATTTTGGAATAAATTATAGCAGGAGAGCCTAAAAGCCACAGCAAAGTGAGTTAATGTGTGTGTGTGTGTGTGTGTGTGTGTGTATATCCAAAAAGCGGGTCCAAAGAAATATTATAAAGGCATTCCGTGACACAGGCATGAGATGTTTGAGACTGTAATAGCTCCCCAGACTATGTTGTTATAAGCTTGATAAAATAGGGTGAGGACTTTGGCATCTGTTTTTTGTTTTTCTTTTTGTGCAAAGACATGGGAAAGATTATGTTATATAGCCAGAGTCTTAAACATTGCCATATCCAGGAAATAAGCTGTGTGTGCAGCTGTAGCTTTGGAACCCATGTGTTTAATACAGTGGGGAGGAGAAGAAAAGCAGGGACAGTCATGTCGGCTACACCAAATAAATCCTATTATATATGTATGTACATGACCTATGTGTTGGTAATTAGTAATTACTTATGACAAAAATTGGTAAGCAACTCTGATGTAATTTTTTAGAGAGGGGCTTCTTTGTGACTATAATCCATTTTACTTATTATCCATCCTATATTTCTATACTATCAATCCTCTCCATTCCCTGCAAAACGGAAACCCACTCCCAAAACCTACCATCTTAGAATTCGTACATGTGGTATTTAAATAATGATTCAAAGAAGAAAGTTTGGTGCTAATATGTATATTCTTATAATTATCCTAGAGAAGATCCAAGGGTTCCAAACGGCCTGAAGTTCCATTAATCTGGGCTAGGCTAAATTAAACATAAGATAGTTCAGCTGTGTTTGTTTTTAATTTGCAAAGGAATTTAGTGTTCCGAAAGTGAGGGACTAGCAAACCGGGCTTCAATCAATCAGGAATATTTTGGGCATCTCTGCCAGTAGCATTAATGGGAAAGACCTGCTGTTATAATCCACAAGGTCTTTGGCAGGTCCCGAAATAAAAGAAAAGGGGATTTATGAGAGAATCTGAAGCCTAAAAGCTGGTCAGAGATAGAGGCGGTAAAACTAATATACGAACTATTTAGCTAAGATGAGAGGGTTCTAGAGTTGAAGGAGACTTACATCACAGAGACAGAAGGTTTTAATAAAATAATATTTTACAATTAATCTATCATCGTATCCATTTATTCCAGGCACATAATTTAAAATTTTAAGTTATATTACAAAACCTGTTAATAACACATTTCCATTCTCCCTGACGTCTCTCATGCTACCCAGCAACAGATACTAACTTGTTTAGTGTTTTCTTCTGTTATTTGGCACTCTATTTCTAAATACTAATTTTTTCCTGCCTTCTTAGCTCAGAGTTAGACAGTAGCCAACAACAGCCTACCATGGGAGACAATGATTTTCCTTACCACTTCCTCCCCTCTTTGGGAGAGTTACAGCAGGGATTTGTAAATAAATTTTTAAATAAATCCTCAGTACTTACATTACTATAATTCTGTAAATGGTGTTCACTTTTGAGCCAAGATATATAGTATGATTTTTTTTTTGGTCTGGTTCATGTTAATTTTTTTTGGCAATTAATATTTGTGTATTTTTAAAAATTCACTTATTTTTTTATTTACAGTGGATCTTCCATAATACTCAGATTCATGGACTAAACCCCTCTCCATTATATTTTCCAAATGGTCCAAGACATGAAATAACTTATCAATTCTATTTCTTTTTCTAACAATCTCTTTTCTGATAGACATCGGACTCACTCATGAATCTACACTGGTTTCCCTTCTGGACCTAATGCACAGCTACTCTCATGGGACCCCTTTTACTACTCTCCTTTACTGGAGCTCTTGATTCTGGACTCTCAATATCTTCCTGTTTCTTCATTTACCTCCTTGTTTGGAGATAGCATGTCTTCCAGAACTTTCTTGAAAAAGAATGCCTGGGTATTTGAAACAGAACAAAACACAACACAACAAAACAACAAAAATGGGATAATTTTGAAGTTCTAAAAACACTTTTGTCCTACCTCTCATGCTTTAAGTATTAGCTTGGCTTCTGGAGAATTCTAAGTTAAAAAATATTTTCCCCTCAAATATATGAAAGCATCGCTTAATTTTTTTTCTAATGTGTTGTTTATAAAAGCTGATACCATTCCAGCGCCTGATACTTTATATGCAAACTCTTCCCACCCACGTCCAGAATTTTTATGGCAATTGTAATAATAAGCAATTCTTTACTTACTCTAAGATGCTACTTAATGAACTTTGTAGGCATTTTTATAATAATAATAATAATAAATTTAATCTTCATAATAGGAGAGGATCTCCTATCTTATAGGAGGTAGATAATATCAATCTCAATCCCATTTTACAGATGAAGAAACTGAGCACTAACACAAAGCTAGGCAATTGGCAAGTGGTGGATATGGGTATTAGTGCAGGCAATCTGGCACTAGACTCCATATGCAGAGCCACTATACCATCTGCCTCTTTTCTAGGTGTTAGGAGATAAGTATTTGGACTTTCAGTTTGGAGAAAACCTACAGTTATGAGGAACTTTGTTGTATGATTATTTTTCTCTATTTTTTTATTCTATTAGTTAGATTTTGGATCCTCTTAATTAAATATTTCATTTAAAACATCTTTTCATTTTGTTTTTAACATTCAAAGACGTGTTTTATTCTGTGTTTGGGGAGATTCTATGAATCTCCCAAGCTTTCTATTACCATGATTGGTAGTAGTAATATTTAATTTCAGTGATCCTGTTTTTAATTTTTAGGGGCCATTTCCTGTTTCCTCATTGTTCCTCTTAATTGCACCCTGCATTCATTTCATGGATGGAATATCTTCTCTCTTTGAGGATATGGATTATACACTTAAGTTTCCTCCTCCCTACTTTGTTTCTATTTCTCCAAAATTTCTTTCCTCTCTTGTGTCCTCTGGTCTCCAATTTTTAGGCTAAATTCTTTCTTCCAATGAGTAGGGCTTGTTGATTGTTACCATGGGTGATCCAGGGATGACCAAACTTGATCATTGGAGGGAATCTCTGGTGTTGATATTTGGAATATTTGAGTTTTTCAAGATAAGAATTCTTCGATCTTCTGCTTGGTGTTATACACCTTGAAGCGGGTGTTCTGATATGTAGGACAGAGGATGTACATTGAGAGGGACTGGTGAGTACCAGATCTTTAGGGATTCTACTGTCAGCCCTGCACCTCAACTCTCTAATAAGCCTAGTGGCCTTGGGACCAAAAAATCTTCAGAAACATAGCACTGGGTTTTATATGTATATTTTGAGCAGTGAGGGAGAGGTGGGTATTAATCACTTGACTCAAGCTACATTTTTGACCAGGTTTCTCTGTGTTGACCTTCATGACTATTTCTTGCCTTATTAGGGTTCTAGCTGCAAATTGATTTTTTTTCCTTCCTTCCTTCCTTCCTTCCTTTAGTTCTTCCTTTCGTTCTTTTTTTTTTTTTTTTAAGATTTTATTCATTAGAGAGAGAGAGAACATGAGCAGGGGAAGGGGTGAGGGAGAGGGACAAGCAGACTCCCCACTGAGTGGTGAACTGGATGCGGGGCTTAATCCCAGCAGCCAGAGATCATGACCTGAGCCAAAGACAAACGCTTAACTGACTGAGCCACCCAGGAGCCCCGGCAAATTAATACTGTTCTTGCAGTTACATTCCTCCATAGGTAATTATACTGTAGCTTCCTCCTCTATCACGGGGCATTTTCCATTCCTCCATCTGCTTTCTAACCTATGAACATTACTTTAAATACTTTATCTACTGGTCTGTTATTTTCCTCTACTCACTTATTTTCTCCTTATGGATAGATTTGTATGTTTATAATTTAATTTTGCCTCTACTCTTGGGTTAGTGGCATTTTAGGAGAGAGTACATATAAATGTAAAAATGAATGTGAGCTTTAAAACTTTTAAGATTTTTTAGTGTTGATGTGTATGTTTTGTGCAGGTAAGATAACGAAGTATATGAGAAAGGATACAGGACATTTAATTAGCATCATGTGTACACGTGGCTGTGTAATCCATGATTGATATAGTGAAACTCTCCATTATTTTTCTGCTTTACTTTTTGCAAACTAGTTAATGAAGATTTAATAGGGGCATGGATTGGGACCTTTATTGTGGTGATAATGAATGATATAACCTGACATATGTCAAAATGTATTTGGCCAAAAGATGAGAAATGGGCCACCAAGGAGGACAAATTGCAAGAAAATAAGATGACAAGTCTTATCAGAATGGATGAAGTGAGTGGAAAGGAGTACAAAACAGATTGAGAATCTTGATGCCAATGGCTTCTAATATTGAATATAAAACAGCATGACTTGATTAATCACTGTTAGGAAAAAACTTAACATATTTATTAAGTTCATAGTTACCATTGCTGATACTATGCTATCAGCAAGCTCCTCTAAACATCACTCCTTTGTTTCATACCTGTCCCCAGATTTCTCTGTGATATCCTCCATTCCCTGCAATGCAAAAACCTCCTATTCAAGGCTGAAACAGTTTGCGAAGACTAAAAGAAAATTTTGTCAAGATAATGAAATTTTAGGGAGAAGTTTACATGCATGGGAATATAACAAATGTAAGGGGCATTTGGATACACTAGGGAGTAATTAAATTTCCTAAAACAGCTCCAGCACTCCTTCCCTTGATTCTACCTTCATTCGTTCAATGCCACAGAGAGAAGAATGAAATACTGTCCTAATTCTCTTTTGCTAGTAGAAGTATATTTAAATTTTGTGGTAGTAGAACTGATGCTCTAAACAATAGGCTGATTATACCTAAATCACGGCAATTTTCAGACACAGTACATATTTGGTTCTATAATATGCATGTTAAAATAGGAATAGGGAGGCCGGTTGTCTCCAATACTTATCCTCAGGCTTAGGAAGACAATAATGTGAAAGGAAATAAAATGATAAAGCGCTTTCAGATTCAGGAAAATTCATGTTAGTGCGTAAGGGTAAGAATATAATTTAAATCATGTGATTACAGAAGCTAAGAGCTAGAGGAAACTTTTGATATCTACAGTTTACCTTTATTAATAATAAAACAACTTCTTACGTCATGCCAGACACTATTCTAAATGTTTACTACCCTCAACTAACTTAATGCCCTCAAAAATCCTATGAAGCATATACAACCTTTATCGCCACTAAGGAAACTGAGTCACAGAGGGTCCAGCAATTTGCTCCAGGTTGTACAGATACTGATGTTAAAATGAGGACTAGAATCTACAGTTTGGGGATGCCTGAGTGGCTTAGTCAGTTAAGCATCTGCCTTTGGCTCAGGTCATGATCCCAGGGTCTTGGGATTGAGTCCCACATCAGGATCCTTGCTCAGCGGGGAGCCTGCTTCTCCTTCTGCCTGCTGCTCCCCCTGCTTGTGTGCTCTCTCTCTTCTCTCTGACAAATAAACAAAATCTTAAAAAAAAAAGAGAGAGAGAGAATATATAGTTTGGTCCAAAAAACCTATGCATATGCATTTAACTACTAGACACTTCCTTTCTTGAAGGGAAAAACACCCAAAGATGTAGAGACTTTTATTAACACACCAGGACTAAAATAAGATTTCTTAGCTGTGATTCATTGTATTAAATACTGATTGAGATTCACAGCTATTGACCAGGACCTGTGAATGGCAGTAGCTTTACATGTTAGTGCTATTTATTTATTACTTTTCAGTAATGGTATTGGTTACCCCAATGTGGAGTTAAATATATGGGACCGCTAATTAAAAAAGAAAAAAAAAAAGGTTTATTTTTATCATAATCATTATTTTCTAACATCTTTTTTCTATATTCCAGACGATATGCTAGATAATTGACTTACATTTTCTTACTTAATTCTCACAAGACCACTGTGTCATAGCAAGTATTATTATGTCTATTTTGCATATGTGGAAACTTAAGGACAGAAGTTTAGAAACTTATGAAACATCATAAAACAATTAAATTGCAGTGTTAGTCATCAAACCTTGCTCTTTCAACCTTCAAAGACGTTCTATCATTATATACCTTGACTGTTTTTATAAATATTACCAACGAAAATTCACTTTGATTTTGAATATGTACCAATTCTGTTAGTTAAAATGCAATGTACATTCATTTGTGGGGCTTTAATTTGACCTTTCTAAATGAAATTGCTTAAAAAAAAAGAACTTGTCAATACAGAGCAAAACAATGGCATTCCCTCGTGTGATATGCATTATTGGGTGCCCATTATCATTTCTGAGTAGCTATGCATATTTTCTCCTTATTAAAAAATGTATGCGCAGCTAATGTTTACTCAAGAGATGAATTATTTTGCAAGTGAAAAATTATAATTGTTACATTCAGTCACATTTCAACCTTACATCACCAAAAGGGAGCCTTTGCTAGGAACTCTCTTGCAACAATATTTTTTTTAAAGCTCTCCAGCCAGCTTTAATGACTGTAGAATATTTCAGTATTTTTTAAATGTTGGAGACCAAATAGAATAATGTATGAAAGCAATAAATAAATAAGTAGACAAATCGCATCTAAAGACCGATGGATAGTGAGGCCTTTTACAACAGGATCGACCACAGAGGTTTTAAAATCCGTTTGATAGTGTTTATTTGTGGTGGGGGGATTCTTAAACAGGTGAACCTCATTACCCTCAGAACAGAGAGGAAGCAGTGATGGAGGGCATTAGCAAACCAGCGAGACATGGCGACCACAACTAAAAATACTTTCTGGAAGGAATACGTGGTAAAACTACTCAACCTCTGGCTACTCCCCAAAACCCAACTTACCTGTAGACATCCCTTACCCCAGGGGAAATCGTGCTTTTCAGACAGGCAGGCAGGCTCTGGCTCATCAATGTCTTCAACCGGGGAGGGAGGCCAGGCGGCCAAAAGGGGCGGCTGTGAGAAGCACTCTTAAAGGGATTTTGTTAAAGGGATTTTATGAAACCACTCACTGAGGCACAGTTGGGTCTCACTGACACAATGCTCTGCCTGGAGACATGCCCAACTCTGTTGTTGAAATTCAGGGTTTACAAGAAGGGATCTTTTAGATTTTAAAGTCCTTTCTCACTTGCATTCCTTTTTCTTATGATGATGCTTTTATGTTTTTCAAAATATCCACACTGGCATTTATATGAATGTCTATGAGCTTTCTCTCCCAATAAGCAATTTTCTGCACTTCAGTCATCTCTATATTAAAAAAAAAAAAAAAAAAAAAAACTTCTGATATGTCTCATTTTTGACACACAATTTTCATTGATTACTAATTCATGTGACAGACATGCTACCTTAGTCTTCATATTAATATGTTCATTGAAAATGACATAGAAGAAAGGGCATTTAGACCTACAGAGAATTAATTAGCATGTAATTCTCAGTATATCATCTAGTGTTAATTAGCAGTTAAACCATCTTCTTGTGCATGACCTGCTGATTTCAATACAGTGTCCTATTTTGGAGACCCTAGGGGAACAAAACTTGAAAGGATATTCGGTCTTCTTTTTTTGAAAATGAAATATGGAATCACAGCTCCAATTCTCCTGTGCTTTGTTTAACTGCTATATATTTTCCTCATTTTGTTCCTTTCTTAAATCTGTGTCATAGGCATTATGTCTTTCCTTTCTCATAAAATCATGGCCAGACCTTTACTAATCGTTTAGAGTGAAATGAGTATTCGTATTTAAACCTTTTTGAAGTTCGAACTTTTTCTGGTTTTTCTTATTCACAGTTTCTAGGAATGTTTAGTATGATTTCTAGACAAATTTGTGTATATGAGCTAGTCTTACTGTTTTCTGTTCTCTCATGTTTTTACACATGTATGTTTTGGTGGTATACAGGTCATTGAAGCAAAAAAACCTCATGGAGTCATCAATGAAACATTCTGAATTTTTTAATATTTCTTCAATGTTAATGCAATGATTGTGTATCTGAGAATTTAGTTTATGTACTTATAGAAATACAGTAACTCATTTGAACAATTGCTGTAGAAGGAAAAGTTTTTAGCACATTCATATTTATTCGTAACATAAAAATTGTAAGAATGACTAACCTCCTCAAAACATTCAAATTTATCTTTGAAATTCATACTTAAATATATTTGTATCTGAAGTGTCAGAAATTCAGAACACTCAAAAAAACTGAAAAATGACATTCTTATCTATTTGAAACATGCGAGCATGCCAGCCAGGCCTGCTGACTCAGCGTTCACAAGACATTCTCCCTCACTAACCTTCCTCCTTTGGTTCAGGCTTGGTCCTCTCCATGCCGGGCCCCAACCCTGGTCTCTGCGTCTGTCTCTTTCATGGCTATCACTTGGGTTCACTACTTTCTTAGACTGGTAATAAGATCAAGGAAATCAAAACATGTTATTTTTAAAGGCTTTCCTGCCTTTTTGGATTTATAATCATATTAAGAAGGGGTTGGTTATTAAATTAGCCTCTTCACCAAAAAGAGCAACTTGGACAATGCACAAAGCATTTTCACACACATTATCACATTTGATTTTCACAGAAACTCAGAGCGGTTATAATTACTGTCATTTTACAAAGAAAGAAAGGATCTCAGAGAGATTCAGTGATTTCCCAAGGAATTAAAGCGAGATAGATGTGGTGTAATCAAGAGTAACACTTAGATGTTTGAGTCCTACAACCAATTCGGTCCCAGCTGTATTAGTCTTCAGCATACAGACCTCAAACATTGTTGTGTATTGGCCCCCCTTGGACTGGAGGATAATAAGGCAATAGAGAAGGTGAGGAAATGAAGAAGTGGAAAGAAAGCTGATCTGGCATTAATTTAATATCACTCCTGCGTGATAGGGTGTGGGATGGGTTTGTTCCTTTCCAAGACCGTTTCTCACACTGCTTCACGGCACAGCGTGAGGTGATCTGTGGGCACCACAGTTACAGGTTAAGTTTTTTTTTTTTTTTAAAGATTTTATTTATTTATTTGACAGAGATAGAGACAGCCAGCGAGAGAGAACACAAGTAGGGGGAGTGGGAGAGGAAGAAGCAGGCTCATAGCGGAGGAGCCTGATGTGGGGCTCGATCCCATAACGCCGGGATCACGCCCTGAGCCGAAGGCAGACGCTTAATCGCTGTGCCACCCAGGTGCCCCTAGGTTAAGTTTGACGCCAGCACCAAAAAGACACTGTGTTCTCATTGAACACTTTTGAAAAGAAATGAAATGCTTTTATCTTCATTTTGCAATTTGATTAGAAATGGGCTCCTGACTTGTTTGAGACTGAAGCCTCATTCTAAATGTGCTCAACCAGTGGCGCCTCATGGCTCAGTTGGTTAAGTGTCTGCCTTCGGTTCAGGTCATGATCCCAGGTTCCTGGGATGGAGTCCTGCATTGCGCTCCTGCTCAGCGGGGAGTCTGCGTCTCCCTCTCCCTCTGCCTGCCCTTCCCTCTGCCTGCAGCTCCCTCTGCCTACAGCTCCCCCTGCTTGTGTTCTCTCTCCCTCTGTCAAATAAATAAATAAAATCTTTAAGGAAATAAAAATAAATAAATATCGTCAACCAATAAAAATTTGAACCCTGATCACCTATGCTGTATATTTAAATGTATACATTTTTTAGGGAAGGCCCTGGATGAGACAAAAAGTGCAATTTTTGAATGATCAGCCCCATCACTTGAGTCAGTTAGGAACTTGAGTTAAATGTATTACAAATTCTGTACACATCTAACTTCATATTTTCAGAACTATCTCATAGGGCAGAATAAAAGCTCAGAGCTCAGGTTCTGACTTCAGACAGCACAGGTTCAAATCCATGTTCCGACATTGCTAGATTCCTGACTTCCAGCAAGACTCCCAATGTCTCTGTGCATTGGTCTGTTTTTAAGATTAAGTGAGGTAATGCACTTGGAGTTAATCAATACATTCTGGCTAGTACTTTGGCTATCATATATTCGAAGAGAATAGAGAAGTGCCTAGCATCTTATGTCATTCTCTTGTGATAGGGGTGTTCTAGAAAAGTAACTATGTTCCTTATTCGTTTATTAAACTTAATGTCACCACAGTTTCCACATTTCCATATGACTTTTGGGTGATTTTCATCACATTAGCTTAGATGTGCATACTTATATTTTTGTATTTGTGTATAATATGGGTAACATGGGTAGCAACACATTTCCATATTTACCGAAGTTTTTGAAAAAAGGGAAAACAGGGAATTTCATCAGTCTGCTAATATACTGGGTTACATGATGCCAAAGTAATCGATTTTACTTTTTAAAATGTTTTTAATAAATGTAATTGATTTTTTTTTACCTGATGTTAGAGTTGGCATTCTATACATCCACCCTGAATTAAGCATTTGTGAAAATTGTTGGTGATTCAGTCTCTTAAAGCACCATTAGCACATTTTTCTGCCAGTGGCTTGAACATATTCATGCAGCCTTCAAAAATTTCTAATTTATTTCCAGGTAGGAGATCATATATTGGAAAAATCTGACTCAGCATGAAATATTTACAGTAAAAATTACTTTACCCTAATAAGTGTACTTAAAATGTGTTTGTACAGAAAGTTTTTTCCCTTCTTCCAGCTTTATTTTTTATCATAGCTTTTTATTCGGCCTCTCACCTTGAACAGTTACACGGGGAGTTTTATGGAGAGTGTGATGTACTGGAAATAGCGACTTGGCTGTCAAAGTTATCACTTCAATTGTGGGAGCTGAGTCTAAGTTTTACAGAAGTGGTCCTCTCCTATCCTTTCCCGACTCCTTCCTTTTGAGGAAATCATTCTAAAAATGTTTGGTAATTATTTCCTTCTTTCAGCTCAGAATCACCCTGGTCTGGTCCTTGGAGGAGAGAAACCATGCTATTGGTCATGTGATTATAAAATCTGAACACAGGAGCTGAAAGATCTCAATCCGATCCGTAGTTTCCAAAACAAATGTTGCACACACATCTAGAGAAAACTAGAGATGATGGCTATTACATCTTTCCGTCCTCCTGTGTCTATTGCCTTTGAATTATTTCAACCAACTTTTCATTCCTTTCATGTCCAAAGTTGCAGTGGGATCCATCTCTTGCATGGTAGTAGTGTAACAGAGTTTAATGAAGTGGCCTGGAAGGCTGCATGAGTCATAAATTTAAGCTGGTTGACTTCTTTATGAAGCCACGGTAGGGACAATGGTGTTAACGAAGAAATTCTTAAAATATACTTTCCTTCAGTGGTTTCTGAAATGTGTTGTTCTATCCAGTTGAAAACAATGTTTTATATTTCTTGCTGTACTGGGTGACGAAGCAAAGTGTAGTATATGACTGATATACATAAGTGCAGTATGATCGTACTCCTATTAGCGTTGCTCAGAGGATGTGGTCTACAATTGTGGAGGTAGCCTCAGGGCTTTCTCCTGACATACCTCAAAGAGTCTGCTGGTATGTCCTTCTGAGATCACGAGTATTTGGGGAAATCTATTTCTTTGATTTTATGATTCAGGGCCTTTGGAGTTTTATTTAAAAGAGGCCTCTTTAAAATTATAGACTTGTTCCTTTTAAAATGGTAGTGTTTCCCTTTCGTTCATCCCAGTACATTGAACATTCCTTGCTTGAGCAACGTGCAGTGGGAACTTTGTGACGCACTCTGGGCGAAAGAGCATGAAATGGAAAGAACCTGCCTTCAAGGTGTTTATTTAACTTGCAGGTAAGATAGAGTTGATGATCACTTCCATTTTTGTTTCACGTCATACAATCATGTGATAGCATTTAGTTTCTCACTTTCTGTAGTCAAGTCAAGAAAACTAAATCTAATTTATATTCTGGGAAGGTGCAATTCTCTTCATGTAATCCGAGTGAGTGTGCTTTGAGTTATTTTGGTAATTCCTCTTTCACTCCAATTTTCAAATGCAAATTGTCTATTCCAGTTACTTTTTTAACCCTATATTAACACCTTTTTATTGCGGCAAAATACACATAACACAAAATTTACTATTTTAACCATTTTATTTATTTATTTTATTTTTTTAAAGGGGATTTTATATATTCATTTGAGAGAGAGAGAGAGAAAAAAAAATAGCATGAGTAGGGGGAGAGGCAGAGGGAGAAGCAGACTCCAGGCTGAGCAGGGAGGAGATGTGGGGACTCCGGGATCACGACCTGAGCCGAAGGCAGGTGCTTAATCGACTGAGCTACCCAGGCGCCCCTATTTTAACCATTTTAAAAGGTATGGTTTAATGCTGTCTAGCATTCACAATGCTGTGCAACCAGTACCACCACCTCATTCCGCACCAGCCTCAGCATCCAGGCCCATTAAGCAGTCATTCCCCATTACCCTTTGCCCCCTAGCCCCAGACTGCCATTAATCTGCTTTCTATATTTCTAGATTTCCTTATTCTGGATATTTCTTCTAAAGAGAATCATATACCATGTAGCCTTTTGTGTCTGGCTTCTTTGACTTAGTATAAAGTCTTCAAGGTTTATCCACGTATCTGTATTCATTTTTTATGGCTGAATAATATTCCATTGTATGGCTATACCACATTGGTTTATTATTATTATTATTGTCAGTTGATAGACATTTGGGTTGTTTCCATCAGTTACTTTTATAATGGATAATACTACATACTTATGTAAAATTTAAGTGAGTATATTTGCTTGCTTCAAATAGTATAGAAATAACCAAAATTCATTTGAAATGACAAGGGAATGTTCCTTTGTATATTGCACTATTCCACCTGTTTCTAAGGCTTCTGATTTAATATGGTATATGAAATATACACCAATGGGGACTGCTATGCCTCCTCCCTACAAAGTCCTATGTTACTTAGATAATGGGCTCTCAAAAAGCATTTTTGTAGTCATCTAAAATTTAGCTATAATGGAAAAGTTATTTCTCATCAAATTACCAATATGCCTATTCCCCTTACGGCACTGGAAAATAGAATGAAAAGAGATTGTATTATGTTTTATAATTTCAAAATAGTCTAAAATGAAATTCGAACTCATTGCTTTGATTCTGAGGATTCCACAGCCCATGGAAATCAAGTTGGCAGCTTCAGATATGAAGCAGTAACTTACCCCCAGCCTTGTGTTTTACATGTTTTGAAAATGAAGGTCAAGGCTCTGAGGTTCCCCATCCTCTTTCAGAAAAGTGTGATGCGATCTTTAACTCCGCCTGAGCAGCCACTAGAGGCAAGCGGATGAGACCTCAGTTTAATGTCTCAGCTGAAGGGCAGACAGGCAGAGCCATTATTAATACCTGACAAGCCGAGAACTCTGCCTCAGTGCCGTTAAAACCTCAGCGAAGGGCAGCAGTACTTTATAATTTATAAGGATGGAAATGGATTGAGACTCTTTTTTTTTTTCTGGGAAGAAAATAAAGTCATAATGCATTTTCAACTGATGCTTACTTGCTTTTAAGTGCCCCTGGGGCATTCCATTAATGAGGATCAGGGATTACAAGAAACAGACATAGATATGTAAAAATGTTGAATTAACATGGTTTTCCTTTCTTAAAGCCTGAAAAAGCACATAATGTCCTTTCAGCCTATTTGACAAACATCTACTTAAAGCTAAAACCGTTACTTACAAAGCCATAATACTACATGAAACCATATGGTAAACTGTCTATCTTGGTGATTACAAACCCTGGTTTTATAGCACCCTAGGGATATCATAAAAATCTGAAAATTATTTTTAATTAAAAATGCATAGTAGTGTCAATGTAGCAATGTCTCTGTAGACCAGAATTCTCCTCAAAATAGATCTAACTTAGCCTTTGCCTAGATGGGCTTTGTACCAAAAAGACTTTGTGTTAGATACATTTATCTATGGAGACGATTTGAGAAATTTGCATTGGCACCCATATTAAAGCATTTATTCGTAGGCACAAAATCAAGTAGCAAACAATAAGGTATATCAAGTCTGAAATTACTGAGGGTGATGAGGCCAGGATCATGTATTTATTTATTTATTTTTTTAAAGATTTTATTTATTTATTTGACAGATATAGAGACAGCCAGCGAGAGAGGGAACACAAGCAGGGGGAGGGGGAGAGGAAGAAGCAGGCTCATAGCAGAGGTGCTTGATGTGGGGCTCGATCCCATAACGCCGGGATCACGCCCTGAGCCGAAGGCAGACGCTTAACTGCTGTGCCACCCAGGCGCCCCTATGTATTTATTTTTATATCTTGGGTTTTTTTAAGTATTTCTTAATGCCTGTTTTGTAATATTAGAAATTTGAACTATTCTCAGTAAAAGGATGAAATTGCAAGTCACATTAATTGTGTGTGTGTATCTTGTTTAAAACCAAAATACCAATTTCATCCTCCTTTTATATAATGAAAACTACAAGGCCTCTTGGAGACATTCTTCCTCTACCCAAGTCAATTTTAATTTTAGATGTGTTTCTAAGTTACAAAACAACATATAAATTCTTGGTTGGCTTGATCCACCTCCAAGAGATACAAAATGAAGTCCTTCAATCTCTCAAGTGCTGTGTAAGAATCACCAACAAAAAGACAACAATAAAATTAAGAGAAATGAAATTAAGAAATACTGTTTGCTACAATAGGCAGCTCGGAAACAAAAAACTGTCTTACGATACTGATGAGTGAATGAAGAAAAGAAGCCCTTCTTAACATATTTCTCAATTTAGCCACATATTAAAAAAGAGACAAAAACGGCCTGAGCCTTTGCAGCCACAGCTATTTTAAGGACGTAATTGGGAAAAATCATTATGTGTACACACTTACTACGTATATGCCCGAAGGTCTCACCAGGAGCCTGAAGAGAACAGAAAGTATTACATGAGCACATGTCAATCCTTCCCCACTTGATATGAACATCCATCAGCCTTTGGAGCAGCAGCCAGATAATGAATCAGGGGCAATACGTTTTTAAATTGGTCTCATGTACGGTTTATTTATATTTTAACTTACGGTTGGTTTTAAACCATGGAGAAGTGATTCTTAACCTTTTGTATGATTTTTTTCCTTAGCTCATAGGGAAGATGGCTCGTTCCCAGTGAACAGAAGGGAACAGCTTCAGGAGATAAATAGTAAATCAACCCTATGAAAATGTGCTGCTTATTCAAGCTGATGTCTATTCCTCAGTCTCACATTCACACAGTGTATGAACAGTTGCACCAATACCAGGACACTGAAGGCATTGAGCAGACAGAGCCATCGTTCTCTTGCACTTTACTCCCAGCCATTGTACAAACATCGCTGTACTTCTGCCTCATGGGTTCTCAAATTCATCTTTGATGACACTACTCCTTCTGCACTGAGAAAAGCGGTCTCTGATTCCTAAGGCACTTTGATTCTATTATTCACTCATCCACTTATCCATCCTTCAGTCACCGCCTGCTTTACCGATAATGCGCTTGACATTGGAGATTTAAAGTGAAACATAGTTTCTGACTCCAAAGTACTTTCAGGATAGTGGAGATGACCGACATATAAAGAAATAAGAGGAATAAATTATCATAGAGCCTGTCATAGAAATATATGCACAGTGGAGAACAAAGAAGGGAATGTCCATTTCTACCTGGAGTTGAATAAGAATGAATAGAGATGGAGAATAATATTTAATGGGCTTTGACAATTGAAATAAAAATTAAATAAGGAAACAGAAGAAAAAGTAAGTGTAAGTTGGCATACTAAGGAGAAAAAGAACCTAAAAGAAAAAGTAAAAGAACTTTAATGGAAATAAAAAGCTGGAAGAAAGACTTACAAGAAATTTTTTTAGAAGTTATTAAAAAAGAACTGAAAATGACTATTCTGACAGAACATGCTTTAGAATTTTAAAATTTTTACTCTAGCAAGATATTGATGATTTAGTTATGGAATAGAGTCGCATTGAAATGTATGTAATGATTTTTACTTTTCCAAACACAAAAATTAATAACAGAAATCAATAACTTCTTTTTCAGCAGATATAGTATTTTAACCTCTTTGTTAATTCTGTGGTAATAACTAATTATCTCATAGGTGGAATTATACAGAATACAAGATAAAATACATACAGGCTTAAACCCACTAGATCAGCATACAGATTTTTTAAATGGCTGGTTGGATATTCTATGAAAAATTAATTAGCGTTTTACAGTCAATAAAATCATAGTTCTTGCATTAAATAAACTCATGCAGAATACTGGATGTGTAGTACTGGCGGGAATCACTGATGGCAATTGGGACAAGACATGATTTCCTTTAAAGCATAGCTTTCTTGTTAAATGATATGAAAAACAGAGAATGTTCTCTGCTACAATAGTATTTTTTATTTCTTTTTTTAAAATTCAAATTCTATCAGCCAACATATAGTACATCATTAGTTTCAGATGTAGAGTTCAATAATTCATTAGTTGCATATAATACCTAGTGCTCATCACATCGTATGCCCTCCTTAATGCCCATCACCCCATTCCCCCATCCCCTAACCCCCTCCTCTCCAGCAACCCTCAGTTTGATTCCTAGAGTTAAGAGCCTCTCATGGTTTGTCTCCCTCTCTGATTTCTTTCCATTCCGTTTATTTCTATACACATTAAACCAGCAGAGCAAGTTCCTACATGTTAATTTTTATGTCAAATACGCACTGGCATTAGGTAATATGTATTTTCTCTTTCAAGAACTTTTCCAATGATGGATCTGTCAGATTTTGCAAAATTATGGAAAACCCCCCAAATTTAGTCAGACTCGTGGGTTGTTAGTTATTATAGGGTTGAGTCATGGAGTATCAGCGATGAAAAGTCCTAATCTTGAAACTTAATTGGCATGACTGAAACTGTCAGTAAATTATATGGTCTACATTTTGATTTTTATTCATATTTCCTTTTTTCACACTTGCCTTGCAGTTGGGATCTATTATATGCAAACAAACATGCTATCAAATACAGACACTATGGAAACTGACCTGGAGAAATAATAACAAACTTGGTGGAAATTCAACCCACATATAATGTATGAATTTTTAGCAGTTTTAAGCAACAGGTCAAAATGCAATGTAACTCTCTACAAACTGAAGGTCTAAGGGCTGAGATAATGGGTCAAAATGGAATAATTAGGATGGATAAAATTGATTTCCAAAATGTTCAAAGAATTGCCGAATTCTGTAGCTTAACATATCTACATGCTCTGATAGTTCTGTACATCATCAACTTAGTTAAATGGAAGTACATTTCCTAGTTTTCCTTTTCACTTTAGGTTTTGCCACAGGAGAGATATGTGAGATTTGCAAGACAGAAGTGAAGCCATTACTCTCTGAAATCAGTGCAGGGGGCAAGCACATTGCAGCTCACACACCTTGTCATGATCTTCTGTCTTACAGAAGATAGTGTGGGGCAGCAGCTGGGATTGCAGAGACTCCAAATCCCACTGTATCTACTCGTTACTTTCTTCAAATTGTGCACAGATAAAGAGCATTCACGTCTTTCGCATCTCACTGCACCATCAAGGTGGGAGGCCATAAGGGATAGAGGTGGGTTCCAGTTTGTTTTCACTGTTTACAGTTGTTCTTGCTTCATGCCTCGCTTTTGTTCTTGACTGATCTACAGTAATTTCATGCTCTTATAAGATACAGAGTCAACAACCTTCCATAGTACCCATAATTGCACACAGAGTATTCCCTATAATTGGTCCATTATTATATCAGTCCGAGCTGTTCTTCTAATCTGACTGAACCTCAAATTATAGAGAAATTCATTCCAGAAAGGCTCTAGGGGAACAGAACCTTTTGAAAGGGTACTTTGAAATGGCCCTGGGCTACCTGGAATTTGTTACTTAATGTAATTATATTTCAAGACATTAATGACCCTATGAACAGTGATAATGTACACATGATTAATACATGGCAAAAATGTATATAAAATATCACCTGCAGACACCTGCAACCAAGGATCTATAGAAGGAATGGTTTTGGATGACCAGGTACTTTTTGCTATAGAACATTTTGTAAAAATAAGAAAGAATAATAGGTTTGGTTCGTGGCTTCTAAGTGTACCAGAGTACTTTCCCCAGAAAGTACATAATGAGTTCAGACTTTTTACTTTCCAGTCAAGGATAAGATAAGAAAATGCTTCTATCTATGTTTGCCCTGAAATAAACCTTGATCTCCTATAGCTATAGGACTGAGATTTCTGAAAACCAAGTCTAAAACTAAAGTCTAAAATTGTTTCTGGTTAAATTAAAAATTAAATTTACAACTTCACAAGATCTCCTATTATTAAAGCTGGACATTCCGTAGGAAGGAGTCTTTATCTGAAAATATGGATGGGATTATACGGAATGGATTCTAATAAAGCTAGGGAACTTGATTCCTAAATAATTCTGAGCCCCTTTTGCCTATAGAAGCAGCTTTTCCTCCCTTGTGTGAAAAAGTTAATCTCCTACCTAAGGAAGCTGTAATGGCTTTTCTTGAAGTAGTTGAATTACAGGGGATTGCTAATCCTTTTCAAAACATGCTCCATAACCTCCCATTGCTTCTGGACCTATAATCAGACTGTAGCTCCAGAGAGTAAGGTAAAGCAAACAAACAAAAACAAACAAACAAAAACCACAGCCTATGTGTAAGTAGAAATCATACTGAAGTGCTTACAAATTTTGCCACTTTGTATTGTCATAAGCTTAGGGAACAGGTATGGGAATGGATCCTTATGGATGCTGGATCAGGTTAAAAGGCAAAGAATGTCGGACTTAGTTCAATTTGTTAATATGGATATTTGAAAGCACAGATTCTAAATTCAATTTGAAATCTCACATGACTGAGAGTGGCAGGTAGGTTAAGGAACTCATACAAAGTTACAAAACAAATACATAATGTACCTAGGACCTGAGCCCAGAGTCAGGCTCCAGAGTCCTTGTTCTTAAGGGTGATGACGTTAGAGACAAGAGGCTGTAGCTTCAGAGACATTAAAGACTATAAATTTTAAAAAGCAGTTGTAATAAATGAGATAAGAAAGAAAACCTAGGATTTAGTTGATAAAACTTCAATTATAGTTATATTTTTCCTGAATCATCACAACAC
The DNA here is from genome assembly GCF_002007445.2 of Ailuropoda melanoleuca. NCBI lineage: Eukaryota > Metazoa > Chordata > Mammalia > Carnivora > Ursidae > Ailuropoda > Ailuropoda melanoleuca. Next base: position 74,066,050 of record NC_048219.1, on the reverse strand, counting down.
TTTTCCTCTATTCCATATATATGTAGTCAAATGGTTGTCCTTTTCTAAAGGACATTATATTTACTAATGACAAGAAAAAAAGAACAAAAAAGTACTTCCTGGATCCTCTTCAGATCCTGATAAAGAGGGGATCTGCAACAGACCAATAATATGATATAAATCTTCTGATGAATGACTAGGAAACAGATGAAGTGTTAAATCAAGAAACAAGGAAAGAGGGAGAGAATGTGCAAGCATTAATCTGTTCTTAAGTGTGTCTTTGTGCTTGTAATACATTTTATATTTTCACAGGGAGACTGATATACATGTGTATGTAAGTGTATGTGTGTATGTACTCATTGTGCTATTACACTGTCCTATCCAACTAAACTCTCCAAGAGATGGGAAAAACAGGAAATAATTAAAAATAATTGTCTAAATGGCCAAACCCAGCCCAATGTACACAGTGTTCTAAGAGTGAGAACTTCCTTTTCCTACCTTGTAGGTAGAGATGCTGAGTAGAATGGGCAAGATGATAGAAATATACTACTATAAAATGCTTTATCTAAACTGACCTACTTGGAAGACATAATACTTAGGCTGCACCTACATATTCTAATGAGCACATAGATGAAGTTGATCCTTATACATAAAAGCAAAGTTATTTCCCTTTATACACTTATCATTTTGTGACATCACTCCATCTAAATTCTTCTTTAGATTTTCTAAAGAGGAGATAATACCCAGTCTCCACCTCTAATTATGTTTTTATTTATTTTGATAGTTTTCTTCATTATTATATCAGTTTTATATTTCTGCATATAAATTACCACAGACTTGGCAGATTAAAATAATAAACATTGTCATATGTGAAAAACCCACAGCTAACATCATACTCATTAATGAAAGACTGAAAGCTTTTCCTCTAAGATCAAAAACAAGACAAGTTCACTTTTGCCCCCTTTGTTCAGCATAGTATTGGAAGTCTTGGCCAGAGCAATGAATCAGGAAAAAGAAATAAAACACCTGAATTGGAAACAAATAAAAAATAATAATCTCTGTTCTCAGGTAACATGATCTTAGGTGTAGAAAAACCAGAAGACAGAACAAATTAAACAAGTTGTAGGATACAAAATCAACAGACAAAATCAATTGTTTCTACATATTAACAATGTGCAATCTGAAAAGAAAATAATGAAACTATTTCATTTATAATAGCTCCAAGAAGCATAAAATACTTAGGAATTAGCTTAACCAAGGAGGCAAAAGACTTGTACACTGATAACTACAAAATGCTGCTGAAAGAAATTAAATAAGAAGCAAATGAAAAGATACCCTGGGCTCATGGATTGAAAGATATAATATTGTTAAATGTTGATACTTCTCAAAGCTATCTACAGATTCAATACCATACCTATTGAAACCTCAATAATGATTTTTGCAGAAATGATGGAAAAACCATCTTAAGCTGCATATGGAATCTCAAGGGGACCCCAAAAGCCAAAATAATCTTGAAAAAGAACAAAGTAGAGATTTTATCCTTCCTAATTTCAAAACTTACTACAAAGCTCTAAAATCCAAACTATGTGGTATTAGCATAAAGATAGACATATAGACCAATGGAACAGAACAGAAATATTCTGTTCATGTATTTTGTCAAATGATTTTTGACAAGATTGCCAAGGACATTCAATGGGGACAGGGCAGTCTTCTCAGCAAATGGTGTTGAGGAAACTGGATATGCACACATTCAAAATAATGAAGTTGGACCCTTACCTACATTATATACAAAAATTAACTAAAAGTGGATCAAAGAACCTCAATATAAGAGCTAAAACTATAAAACCATTAGAAGAAACCATTGGGGAAAAGCTTCATGACATCAGATTCTGAAATGATTCCTTGGATATAACACCAAAAAGACAGGCAACAAAGGGAAAAAATAGATAAATTGGACTACATCAAAATTTAAAACGTTTTGCAGCAAAGGACATTATCAAGAGAGTATGAGAGCAACTCATAGAATGAGAGGAAATATTTGCAAATCTTAAATCTGCTAAGGAATGAATATCCAGAATATATAAAGAACACTTACAACTCAAGAACAACAAAATAACTCAATTTCAAAATGGGCAAAGTACTTGGATAGACATTATTTCAAAGAAGATATATAAATGGCCAATAAGTATATGAAAAGGTGTTCAACATCAGTGGTCATTAGGAAATGCAAATGAAAACTACAATGAGATTATACTTAACACTCATTAGGATGGATATTATTGAAAAAGAATACCAAGAAAAACAGAAAAGGAAAAGAACCACTGTTGGCCAGAATGTGAAGAAATTAGGTTTCTTATGCATTGCTGGTGGGAATATGAAATGATGCACTACTATGGAAAACAATATGTCAATTCCTCAAAAAATTAAACATAGAAATAGCATGTGATCCAGCAATTCCAGTTCTGGATATATACCCAAAAGATATGAAAGCAGGAACACAAACAGCTATTTGTATATCAATGTTGAAAGCAACGTTATTCACAACAGTCAAAAGGTAGAAATAATCCACGTCTATTGACAAATGAATGTGATATACACATACAATGATATATTATCCAGCCTTATAAAAATGAAATTCTGATACATGCTACAACATAGACAAACTGTGAAGGCATTATGCTAAGTGAAATAAGTCAGACACAGAAGGACAAATATTATATAATTCCACTTATATGAAGTGTCTGGAATAGTTAAATTCAGAGAGACAAATAATAGAATAGTAGTTACTGGGGTTTGGGTGGGGGGAATGATGGGAAGTTATTGTTAATTTGGCACGTAGTTGCAGTATGAGATGGTGAAAAGTTTCTCAAAATGCATAGTGGTGATTCACAACAGTGTGAATATATTTAATGCCACTGAACTATACACTTAAAATGGTTAAAATGGTATATTTTATGTATTTATATTTTACCACAATTAAATGAACACAATATTACGCCAGTTAGAATGGCTAAAATTGACAAGGCAAGAAACAACAAATGTTGGAGAGGATGTGGAGAAAGGGGAACCCTCTTAAACTGTTGGTGGGAATGCAAGTTGGTACAGTCACTTTGAAAAACAGTGTGGAGGTACCTCAAAAAATTAAACATAGAGCTACCCTATGACCCAGCAATTGCACTGTGTACTTACCCCAAGATACAGATGTAGTGAAGAGAAGGGCCATATGCATCCCAATGTTCATAGCGGCATTGCCCACAATAGCTAAATTGTGGAAGGAGCCTAGATGCCCTTCAACAGACAAACGGATAAAGAAGATGTGGTCCATACATACAATGGAATATTACTCAGCCATCAGAAAGAACGATTACCCAACATTTGCAGCAACATGGACGGGACTGGAGGAAATTATGCTAAGTGAAATAAACCAAGCAGAGAAAGACAATTATCATATGGTTTCACTCATTTATGGAGCATAAGAAATAGCAGGGAGATCGGTAGGAGAGGAAGGGAAGAATGAAGGAGGGGTAAACAGAAGGGGGAATGAACCGTGAAAGGCTATGGACTCTGGGAAACAAACTGAGGGCTTCAGAGGTGAGGGGGGTGGGGGGATTGGGATAGGCCAGTGATGGGTATTAGGGAGGGCCCATATTGCATGGAGCACTANTCAGAAAGAACGATTACCCAACATTTGCAGCAACATGGACGGGACTGGAGGAAATTATGCTAAGTGAAATAAACCAAGCAGAGAAAGACAATTATCATATGGTTTCACTCATTTATGGAGCATAAGAAATAGCAGGGAGATCGGTAGGAGAGGAAGGGAAGAATGAAGGAGGGGTAAACAGAAGGGGGAATGAACCGTGAAAGGCTATGGACTCTGGGAAACAAACTGAGGGCTTCAGAGGTGAGGGGGGTGGGGGGATTGGGATAGGCCAGTGATGGGTATTAGGGAGGGCCCATATTGCATGGAGCACTAGGTGTTATATGCAAACAATGAATCATGGAACACTATATCAAAAACTAAGGATGTACTGTATGGTGACTAACATAATAAAAAATTAAAAAAATTAAATTAACACAATATATACTTTTATTGTCTAACAATTCTTTAGGTTAAAATTCTCAGGTTACGGTCTCACATGACTGAAATAATGGCGTTGCCTAAGACCATGATCTTACTGGGGACCATTTGCAAGCTCATTTGTTGCTGGATTAACTCAATTTCTTGCAGTTATACAACTGAGGTACCCTTTATTGTATAGGTCTTCAGTTGGCAGCCATTCTCAGCTTTTATAGGCTACCCACTCTTCCCTGCCATCTGACCCTCTGGGAAACATGGTAGTTTGCTTCTTCTAGGCTAGTAGGAGAGTATCTGTCTGTCTCTTTTAAAGTCTTGCCTAATTAAGTTGGGTCCATTCAGCTGGTTAATCATAAATTAATACTAATTCAACTGCGTAGAAACCTTGATTATATCTACAAAATCCCTTTTTCCACAAAACATAATTTAATCTTGTGAGTAATATCCCATAATATTCGACAGTCCTGCCCACACTCCAGGGCAGATTATTATACAGGTTATGTTTAATTTGGGTGGGGATCTTGACAGACATCTTAGAATTTTGACTACCATATTATCATTCCCATTACAATAAAAGAGACATCCTTTTTAAACCCTAAAAGCCACAATTCACAATAAAAAATAACACATAAGCATGTCTATGCTAAGTAACAAAACAGCTACTTTATAAGGAAGAAATATAGAGATTCATGAAGACAGAAATAGAAGCATGATAATAAGAAGAGTTTTTAACGTATCACTTTCAAAGGAAAACAGTTCAAGTAGACAAAAATAAGAAAAGTTATAGAAGGCTTAAACTTCATCAATAAGGTAGAGCATATGGATACATATTGAATTTTACACACTGGTAATGAAGTGTGATAATGGAATACACCTTCTCAAGTTTGAGAATGTGCAACTTTAAAAAAATTGATAGTTTTTGGTCACTATAGAAACAGGAATAATTTCCACAAATTAGAAATATTTTAAATAATATTAACTGATGACAAAGCAACAAGCTAGAAATTATTAACGTAAAAAAAAGGCCTTCCAACTGAGAATATTTTTAAAAGCTCATTAAACAAAATCTGGTTGAAAAGAGAAACACAAAAATGTAAAGATTTTAAATTTAAATTAAAAAATTTAATTTTAAAATTCCTAAAAAAAAGATAATAAAACATCTATATCATCATCTATGAGATGTGCTGAAATCTCTAATCAGAGGAAAAATAATAACCCCAAGCACTCATATTAAGATTTAAAACTAAAGGAAGAGCAAAAGAACGTATACAGAATTAGTAAAGATGAAAGAAATTAATGATGTAGAGAATACAGAAATCATATAACAAATGAATAAATCAAATTCTAGTTCTTTTAATCAACAAAATATACATACTACTAGGTAACTATGGAGAGAAAAAAGAACAAAATATAGATATACTAAAATATCCCTTAGTCCTGAAACCAGCACCTTATGTAACATGGAATGAATAGAGACTTTTCCACTAAGATTAGGACCAATCTCCACTTTTAGTCAATATTGTACTGGAAGTATTAGCCAATACAATTAAACAAGAGCAATCAGTTAGAGGAATGAGTAACTGGAAAAGAAGCAAAATTATCTCTTTTTTGCAGATGATACGATAATCAACCTGAAAAATGAATCTATTATACAACTAATTCAAATAATATAAGAATACAGTAAAATAAGATAGGGTATAAAACTGACATACAAAAATTGGTATCTTTCATACACACAATTAATAACTTGTCAGAACATATAAAGACAGAAAGAACCCCAATTATAATAGCAACACAGATAGAATATTTAGGAATAAAATTAACTAGAGATGGGCAAAAACTACTATACTATACTATGTGAGAAAATATTTTAAACTTGTGAAAGATACAAAATGAGAATTGAGCAAATGTAAAGACATTTACTGTTTTTGAATGGTATGCCAAACATAAAATTTATGTTCTGCTTATTTCATAAATTTTACACAATCCAAATAAAAATACCAAGTTATCTTTTTTTTTAACTTGCAAGAAAAAGCAGGGCAACACTGGAAAAAGAAAATATAAGGAGATTAAAACTTCCCAGGTATTAAAATATAGCATAATTTCCTTAATTAAAATATTGCTGTTGTGTCATACGAATGAACAAACTTTGCATTAGAACAAAAGAGAAAAAGAAGAGAAGAGAAAGTCTAAAAATAGACATAAATACACAATTAAAATACATTAAAAAGGCCCTTAGGTTACTCATAATTAGAAAAAAAATGCAAATTAAAACAGTGTGATATCATGCCTATCAAATTGACGCACATTTAAAAGAATGACAACACTTTCTACTGTCAAGTCTGTGGGGAACCAGGCGTTCACATGTAGTTTCTGGTGGCCATGCAAATTCCTGTAAGCTTTGTGGAGAGGAATCTGAAAGTCCCTATTGATATCAATCAACTCACCCATCAACCAATAAAAAGAAATAAATGGGAGTGGGAAAGCCTTTCTTTACAACAGAGAGGCGACTAATAGATGTTTATGTATTTGTGTTTAGTGTTTCTGGGGGAGAGAAATATGGAGAGACATAGGGATACTGATAACAAAAACCAGGCTTACATCAAATAGCCTTCAGTATAGCTGATAAATTTGAAAATTATGAGAAAGAAGCCACTAGTTTCAGGAATATTGCAAGCAACTATCTGTAAAAACATTTTTTAAAAATTTGGACTAGTAATGTGACAGTAAAAATGAGGGGTTGGTGGTGGGTAAATAACAAGACTGGATATTTTTCAAAGTATTGGAGAAAGATCTATTACACTAATTTTGAAAAAAAATAATTACCGAGAACAAGGTTTACCTTTTAACACTTCTCCAAACAGAGAAATCTGAGAATTTGTTACAAATTTCTAGAGATGTTTTAGTGTGGATTTGTCTCTGGAAAGAACTTATGTTATTGAAAAAAGAGACTCAATGTAATTTTTAAAAAACTTTCTATAGTTAAAATTTTTAAAACAAACATCTTCTATTATATAAAACTCTTAAAATACATGTTTTATTATACATAAAAGTAATCCATTCTCTGAAAAAAAGGAAATAAAGTATATTTTATTATTTACATATGGTTATTTTATTCATAGCCCCACTTTATTTTCTGCCATATATATATTACATTTATATATATATATACAATGTAATAACTATAAGATTTAATCACTTAATTTTATACCTGTATAACTATGAAAAATCACATACATCAATGAGTGGTTTCCATCTTAAAGTACGGTGATAACTTGTTTGTTACGCCCCATTAGTGAATCTATGTTTGAGCATTGGTTATATTCAAGCAGAACTGTTTAAAAGTTATGGGATTATCAATGTAGAAGATAATTAAATGTGTACAGAATCTATTAATGTGTATAATTAAGATAGAACATCACTGGAGTTTATTATGAAATTATAATATCCTGTAATCATTCTGAAAGGGACTGCTTGTCATATCGTATTACTTAATTATGGCCAAGTAGTTCATATAACTTGAAGTCGCAGTGATTAGAACAATTAGTATGGAGTTAGGCCAAGTTATAAAAGTTGTAATAAAAATATGAACAAATCGAAATGTGAGCATTAGAACTAGATTTTAACATGCAACATTTCTTTAGAAATGGACTAAATTTATTCTATTGCGCTGTTCTCAATTAGCAAGAGATGGCAGTGCTCCATCCACTTAATAGCTGTTAGTGCAAAATATCTGAAAATACTGTTATGTACGTTAGAACCACTAAATCTAAATGGAAATTTATGAGGGGAAACATGTCCATAAATGTATAGATAATGTCTCTTACTGGCTACATAATCAATCTCTCTATGCCTCAGAGTCCTGATATGCAAATGCTGATAATCCTTAAAAAGGTTTTATCATGAAGGTAAACTAGATCGATCGATCGATCGATCGATACATAAGGTCATACATATATGACCATATATATGATATAATAAATAGTGAGTATAAATTATTATTTTTGCTGTTAATATTACTACTACTACATACAATTACTAATATTGCTGACTTATTGTCCTGCTTCTTTCCTTTTTTTCAGATTTTTATTTAAATTCTAGTTACTTAACATATAGTTTAATATTGGTTTCAGGAGTAGAATTTGGTGATTCATCACTTAAATATAACACCCAGTGTTCAACACAAGTGCCCTTCTTAATACCTGTCACCCATTTAGCCCATCTCTCCTCTCTATTAACCCTCAGTTTGTTCTCTAGTTAAGAATCTCTTATGGTTTTCTTCCCTCTCTCTCTTTCTCTTTTTTCCCTTCCCCTATGCTCATCTGTTTTGTTTCTTAAATTCCACATGTGAGTGAAATCATATGGTATTTATCTTTCTCTGACTGACTTATTTCGCTTAGCATGATACACTCTAGCTCCATCCATGTCGTTGCAAGTGACAAGATTTCAGTCTTATTGATGAATAATATTCCATTGTGTGTGCATCTGTGTGTGTGTGTGTGTGTGTGTGTGTGTGTGTATACCACATCTTCTTTATCCATTCATCAGTTGATGGACATTTGGGCTCTTTCCATAATTTAGCTATCATTGATAATGGTGCTATAAACATCAGGATGCATGTGCCCCTTCAAATCACTATTTTGGTATCCTTTGGGTAAATATTCAGTAGTGCAATTGCTGGGTTGTAGGGTAGTTCTATTTTTAACTTTTTGAGGAACTTCCATATTGTTTTCCAAAGTAGATGCACCAGTTTGCATTCCCAACAACAGTGTAAAAGTGTTCCCCTTGATCTGCATCATTGCCAACATGTTTTGTTTCCTGTGTTGTTAATTTTAGCCTTTCTGACAGGTGTGAGGTGGTATCTCATCATGGTTTTGATTTGTATTTCCCTGATGATGAGTGATTTGAGCATCCTTTCATGTGTCTATTGGCCATCTGGATGTCTTCTTTGGCAAAATGTCTTGTTATGTCTTCTGCCTTAACTGGTTTGTGTTTTGGGTGTTGAGTTTGAGAAGTTTTTCATAGATTTTAGATACTAACCCTTTATCAAATATGTCATTTGCAAATATTTTCTCTCATTCCATTGGTTGCCTTTTAGTTTTATTGATTGTTTCCTTCGTTGTGCAGCGGTTTTATCTTGATGAAGTCCCAATAGTTCATTTTTGCTTTTGTTTCCCTTGCCTCTGTTGATATGTGGAGTAAAAGTTGCTCTGGTTGAGGTTTAAAAGGTGTTCTGTGTTCTCCTCTAGGATTTTGATGGTTCCTTGTCTCATCCCTCTTTCCCTGTCTTTCATCCATTTTGAATTTATTTTTGTGTATGGGATAAGAAAGTGGTCCAGTTTCATTCTTCTGTGTGTTTCTATACAGTTTTCCCAACACCATTTGTTGAAGAGACTGTCTTTCTTCCATCGGATATTCTTTCCTGCTTTGTCAAAGATTACTTGACCATGTAGTTGTGGGACCATTTCTGGGTTTTCTCTTCTATTCCATTGATCTATGTGTCTTTTTTTGTGCCTGTGCCATACTGTCTTGACGAATACAGCTTTGTAATACAGCTTGAAGTCCAAAATTGTGATGCCTCCATCTTTGCTTTTATTTTTTGAGATTGTTTTAGGTGTTTGGGGTCTTTTGTGGTTCCATACAAATTTTAGAATTGTTTGTTCTAGCTCTGTGAAAGATGTTGGTCATGTTTTGATAGGGATTGCATTAAATGTGTAGATTGCTTTGGGTTGTATAGACATTTTATTTTATTTATTCTTCCAATCCATGAGCCTGGAATGCTTTTCCATTTCTTAGTGTCTTCTTTAATTTCTTTCATATGTGCTCTATAGTTTTCAGCGTACAGCTCTTTTATCTCTTTAGTTAGGCTTATTCCTAGGTCTCTTATAGTTTTTTGTACAATTATAAACAGGATCTATTCCTTGATTTCTCTTTCTGCTGCTTCATTATTGGTGTATAGAAATGCAACTGATTTATGTACATTGACTTTATATCCTGTGACTGCTGAATTCATGTATCAGTTCTGTAATTTTTTGGTGGTATCATTCAGGTTTTCTACATAGAGTATCACGTCATCTGTGAATAGTGGAAGTTTGACTTCCTCCTTGCTGATTTGGATGCCTTTTATTTCTTTTTGTTGTCTGCTGAGGCTAAGACTTCCAGTGCTATGTTAAATAGTAATGGTAAGAGTAGACATCTCTGTTTTGTTCCTGACCATAGAGGAAAAGCTCTCAGTTTATCCCCACTGAGGATGGTATTAGCCGTGGGTCTTTCATATATGGCCTTTATGATGTTGAGGTATGTTCCCTCTATTCCTGCTTTGTTGAGGGCTTTTATGAAGAATGGATGCTGTATTTTGTCAAATGCTTTTTATGCATCTATAGAATCAAATCTGGGGTATCACGTTGATTGACTTGCAAATATTGAACCACCCCTGCAGCCTAGGAATAAATTCCACTTGACCATTGTGAATAATTCTTTTAACGTACTGTTGGATTTGATTTGCAAGTATGATGTTGAGAATTTTTGTATCCATGTTCATCAGGGATATTGGCCTTAATTCTCCTTTTAAGTGGGGTCTTTGGCTTTGGAATCAAGGTAATGCTGTCCTCGTAGAATGAGTTTGGAAGCTTTCCTTCCATTTCTATTTTTTGGATCAGTTTGAGAAGAATAGGTATTAACTCTTTAAATGTCTTGTAGATTCTCCCTGAAAGGCCAGCTGGCCCTGGCCTTTTGTTTGTTGGGAGATTTTTGATTGCTGATTCAATTTCTTTGCTGATTATGGGTCTGTTCATTTTCTATTTCTTCCTGTTTCAGTTTTGTTAATTTGTATATTTCTAGGAATTTATTATCCATTTCTTCTAGATTGCCCAGTTTGTTGGCATATAATTTTTCATAATATTTTCTTAAAATTGTTTGTATTTCTGTGGTGTTGGTTGTGATCTCTCCTCTTTTGTTTCTGATTTTATTTATTTGGGTCCTTTCTCTTTTCTTTTTGGTAAGTCTGGCTAGGATTTTATCATTTTATTAACTCTTTCCAAGAACCAGCTCTTAGTTTCATCGATCTGTATTACGGTTTTTGTTTGTTTGTTTCTAGATCATTTATTTCTGCTCTAATCTTTATTATTCCCTTTCTCCTGCTGGCTTTAGGCATTACTTGCTGTTCCTTTCTAGATCCTTTAGGTGTAGGGTTGTGTACTCGAGACTTTTGTTCCTTCTTAAGGTGGGCCTGTATTGTTACATATTTCCCTCTTATGACTGCCTCTACTGCATCCCAAAGCGTTTGGACTGTTGTGTTTTCAATTTTGTTTGCTTCCATGTATTTTTTTTATTTGTTCTTTAATTTCCTGGTTAACCTATTCATTCTTTAGTCAGATATTCTCTAACCTCCATGTATTTGTGGTCTTTCTATGTTTTGTCTTATGGTTGACTTCAAATTTCATGGTGTTGTGGTCTGAAAATATGCATATGATCTCAGTCTTTTTGTACTTGTTGGGGGCTGATTTGTGACTCAGTATGTGATCTGTTCTGGAGAATGTTCCATGTGCACTCAAAAAGAATGTGTATTCTGTTCTTTCAGGATTAAATGTTCTGAATATATTTGTTAAGTCCATCTGGTCCAGTGTGTCATTCAAAGCCATTGTTGCCTTGTTGATTTTCTGCTTAGATGATCTGTCCATTGTTGTAATTTGGGTGTTAAAGTCCTCTACTATAATTGTATTATTATCAATGAGTTTCTTGATGTTTGTTATTGATTGATTTATATATTTGGGTGCTCCCAAGTTGGGCACATAAATATTACAATTGTTAGATCGTCTTGTTGGATAGACCTCTTATTTATGATATAGTGCCCTTCTTCATCTCTAGTTATAATGTTTGGTTTAAAATCTAGTTTGTCTGATATAAGTATGGCTACTCCAGCTTTCTTTTGATGTCCATTAGCATGATAAATGGTTCTCCATCCCCCCACTTTCAATCTGCAGGTGTCTTTAGGTCTAAAATGAGTCTCTTGTAAACAGTGTATAGATGGATCTTGTTTTTTTAATCCATTCTGATACCCTATGTGTTTTGATTGGAGCATTTAGTCCATTTACTTTCAGAGTAATTCTTGATAGATAAGAATTTAGTGCCTCTGTATAACCTATAAAGTCACTGTTTCTGGAGATTTTCCTCTATTCCTTTCAGTCTTTGTTGCTTTTGGTCCCTCTTTCCTGCTCTAAGGGTCCACTTTAATATTTCTTGCAGGGCTGGTTTATTGGTCATGAACTCACTTAGTTTTTGTTTGTCTGAGAAAATCTTTATCTCTCATTCTTCAGAATGTAGTCTTGCTGGGTAAAGTATTCATGGCTCATAGTCTTCTCCTTCAACATGTTGACTATATCATGTCACTCTCTTCTGGTCTGCCAGGTTTCTGTGGTGAGATCCGGTGTTAATGTGGTTTGTCTTCCCTTATAGGTTAAGGATTTCTTTTCCTTTGCTGTTTTCAAGATTCCTTCCTTATCTCTACATTTTGCAGATTTTACTATATGCCTTGGTGTTGACTGGCTTTTGTTGAATTTGATGGGAGTTCTCTGTGCCTCCTGGATTTGGATGTCTATTTCCTTCCCCAAATTAGGGAAGTTTTCAGCTATAATTTTCTCAAATAAACCTTCTGTACTTTTTCCCCTCTCTTCTTCTTCTAGGACTCCCATGATACATACGTTATTACTCTGCATGGAATTACTGAGTTCCCTAAGTCTATATTTGTGATCCACTACTTTTCTTTTCCTTTTCTTTTCGGCTTCATTATTTCCCATAATTTATCTTCTCTATCATGGATTCATTCCTCTGATTCATCCATCCTTGTTGTCATTACATTCAGGCAGTTTTACATCTTGGCTGTAGCATTTTTTTATTTTGGCCTAACTAGCTTTTGGGTCTTTTATCTCTACAGTAAGGGATTCTCTAGTGTCTTTTATGCTTTTCTTAAGCCCAACTAGTATCCATATAATGGCTGTTTTAAATTCTAGTTCAGGCATATTACTTATATCTGTTTTGATTAGATCACTGGCCATGACCTCCTCTTGTTCTTTCCTCTGGAATGAATTCCTCTATTTTGTCATTTTGTCTAGGAAACAGGAAAGCCTGTCATATTTTCTGTTCCTGACAGTAATGGCTATATTAAGAAGAGGTCCTACACTGTCCAGGACTGGGTGCTTCAGGACCTGTTTCAGAGTGTACACTCTGCTGTTGTGTTTTGGCTGCTCTTCCCCTCAGGTCGGATCTCTGCAGAGTTTCTCCTTGACTACAGTGGTGAGTGTTTGGACCTTGTCCAGTGTGCGGCATTTTAACTAAGTATATTTTGGTCTGCTTATTAAAATAAGCCTGATCCTATTACCACTAGAGCTGAAGCTTTGCAGTACTCTATGATCAGTAGACTTGGTGTGTGTGAGTGGTTTGTACAAGTCATCTAGGGGTGGGGACAGCTGTGCTGGCTCTCAGGGGGACTTGCCCTGGTAAAGATGCACCTGCAGAGGCAGGAAGGTGGGGCTTAGTGTAAGTGGCCCCAGCCACTTTGGGGTGCTGTGTTACTCACTGAGTCCGTCTGTCCTGATTGACTGGGAAAATGGCATCATCCCACTCTCTTATCCCTGGAGCAGGGAGTTTGTGCCTGCCACTGTTCAGGAAGAGCTCACAGAAGGAAACAAAATCTCCCCTCTTGTGTCCCCAGTTTCTGTCAGATCCTTGCTTTCACCCTGTGTCCCAGCTGTCCGCCCACCACGGGGCACAATATTCCTGTGTTTTATCTCAGGCAAGTGGCTGGGTTTCCAAACTCCAAATTTTAGCAACCCAGTGTGGCACAGACCTGCGCTGATCTTCTGAGGGAGGGTCTTATTTTTCCGTGGCCAGCGCCAGTTTGTCCCAGAAAAGCAGTCACATGATCACGCAGGGCCTTGGAATTTATGGTAAAGCACAACAAAGAGCCAAAAGCAGGTGTCTCTGTTCCTATGCTAATGAATGGGGTAGCACTTTGGTGCCCACCAGCTCTTTTGTCCCCTGAGAGGCCATGCCACCTCTTCCAAATGCACTCCAAGAAGGGGAACTGTCTCTCCTGTGTGACGCAGGGAATCCTCAGACCACACTGTCTACTCTTGGGGCTCTGCCCTCCTTTCCCATAGGAACATCACTCTGCCCACCAGGCTCCACCCAGCAGTGGCGTGGACTTCGAAAACTTCAGACTTTGAGCTCAGCTGCTTTTAAAGACCTGAGATAATCAGCCACTCTAGTTTTCCTAGTCAATAGTTTTGGAGAAGTGTTTCTCTTGTGCAATCCAATGTGCATTTCTCACTCTCTCACTCTCTCTCTCTCTGAGATCAAGGCTTCCTCCTTTCCACAGGATCTACAATTCTTTTCTCCCCTAAATCATGTCTCTGCACCTCTGAACTTCCACAACGTGGCTTCTTTTCTCCCTCTGGTTATGCAGTTTGTTCTCTCGGCATTCAGATTGATTTCTTGGGTGTTTGGAATGATCTGATACTTATTTAGCTGTGTTCGAGGGATGAGGCAAGCACTGGGTACCCCTACTCCTCCGTCATCTTAATTCATCTCTCCGTGCTTCTTTCTTTTACACATTTTATTCAGCTATCTGCTTAGAACGCAGAAAATAACATTTTATTGCCTTACTAATTTAATGCATCAGGAATGCATTCTTTCCCTTTATAAGTGTAATGACTAATGGAATACAGGACTTGAATGATCCCTGAAGTTGAGGATGATGTGTGAAGTACAAACGATGTGTGATCTAAATGATTACTAAAATAATTTTCCTTCATTTGTGTCATGGTCCACTTTATACAAAGAATAGGAATGCTCACATATTCCACCATTTGTCTTCACAGAGACTCCTTCTTAAGCTAACGCTTGATGTTTAAAATTTATCTTATTTTCAGAGACTTTGAGAAAAGGAGATTCTATAAATTTCAACAATTTCCTCCTCTCTCTTCTGTATCACCAATATTTCTGCTCCGCTGGTGGTTTTGACAAGGGTGGTCTTTGTGGAATGGCAGGAATAAAGCTATGATTGGAATGGGTTCACGAGAGAAGGGGAAAAAATTGAATATGAGCATTATTTTGGGAAAACTCATTTAAAGTAAAGGAGAGAAATGGGACGTAGAGCTATTTATAGAGTAAACAGAGAGGTTTTATTTGTTTGTCTGTTTTCTAATATGTTTATCGTCACAGTAAGCCTAGAAAAGACAAATTCATTCGGTATGGAAGACTTGCCTAGAAGGGTCTGTCTATCAGAGTAGGGATTAAATGCCCAGCTCTTTCCCACTTTCCACCTGTCAAAATATGTCCCAAGACTTTCTCACTTCCCCAACATCTAAGGATTGTACCAACTGTTCCCTTGGGTTTTGTTCAGGAAACCAGATCCACATCCTGAGATGTGATGTTTTACCCAAGACAGAAGTGACAATTGGAGGTAGAACATTAGTAAGAAGGAAAGGTCAAAGGAGTCTCAAAAGTTGCAAAATTTTATGATCCTAACAGTCCTCATACTCAGCATGTCTAGTTCTCTTTTCCTGCATTATTTTTCTCCTCAGCACATACTGATTTGTTTGTTGTCTATTAACCCCTCTTAGAATGTGAGCTCTGGGAGCGCCTGGATGGTGCAGGCAGTTAAGTATCTGTCTCTCGGTCTCAGCTCCGGCCCTGATCTGAGTCATGAGATTAAGCCCTGCCTTGCGTTCCATGCTCAGTGTGGAGTTGGCTTGGGTTTTTCTCTCCCTCTCCCCCTGCCCTCCCCCCCCACCCCTGCTCTCTTTCTCTCTCTAAAATAAATAAATAAATCTTTAAAAAGAAAAAAATAATGTGAGCTCCAGCAGCCAGGGGTGGGGGGCCATGGTGTTATTTTTTTTTGTTTTTTCACTACTCTATATTCAGTTGCTGCTGTACATTAGGTGCTCAGGAAATATTTGTTGAAAGAATGAAGCACCCTAAGAGATTCACTTGAATTTATCCATATTGAAAATGATGTATCAAAACATCAAAACATATGCAGATGAACCACAGGAGAGCAAGATCAACAGTACTAGGGAACCAAACCAAAAACAAGCCCCACCCTACCTCAGATCTTCAAATCTAACATCTACTCACCTATTCTGACAATATTCAGGATTTGCACATCTTAAGTCCGTGGTAAAGAAAAATCATGAAAAAACAGATTATTCCTTTTTGGCTTTGGTCTGAAAAATTTGAATGTTATCCTGAGTGTACCTTATATTTGGGGACTTACAGAAGCAGAGGTGAACTTCACTTTGGTAAGTCTCTGAAATAGCAAATGAATGCTTAAAATGCATTCAAATGTGACAGAAGCAATTCCTATTAAAACGGTATCTGAAATAAAATAATTCTTCTGGTTTTTGCCCAGATGAATTGAGTCAGAGCTGAAAATTCATGTCTGCTTCCTGGATATGTCTTGACTTTGAGTTTTAACTCTAAAGATGTTTGTCACAGTATGTTTGAGACAGCCATGGTATGAAATATCTACCCATTTTGGTCTGAGGTTGCACATTAGACAAGAAGATTATATTTAACAATATACAGTGGTAACAGGAACTATGGGAGTTCTTCCAAATTGATTATTTTCATAGGCCTCTGCATCCCAACTTGGAAACCAATGGGAAGATATATTTATTTTAATGAGAACATGCTTTCCTATGGTGAATTTTTATAGCACGGAAATGGAGATATCATTGCTAACAGGGGGGGAAAAAGACCTCTGAGGTCTCAACTCATCCAGCTCTCTTGATTTGAGATGCCATTAACCACTAAATTAATGCAAATATAGCTTAATGAAATGTTTCTCATACTGTGATCATAAAATATCCCTGCAAAATACCACTCTGCACTTAATAAATATGAGAGCCAAACCAGAATACCCCACATATTGATTTTCAAAAAATATGAATATTTCCCACAGGCTTCTCAAACACTCAGAAGATCAACACAAGCCTCAAAGGTCAGTCTAATTATAAGATGAATTTGGATTGATTTAACATCATCTCTGACAGATAGATAGCAACAAATTCAATGATGTTAAGTTTGGTTACAGTGAGACCATATGTCAGGATGCCAGATAAAAGCTATGACAGAAACAGTGTTTACCATGTGGCACTGATTATAGAACGCTCCCTGAAGTAAAAGTTTTTGTCCACTCCTTCTGACCAGGTTCTGTGGGTATATACAGCACCAACGATACGTAATGTGTGCTTCATCACCAGTGAGGTAGTGACAGAGTAAGCATTTAGAAAATTTCATAGCAATCTGACATTGTTATGCCATCTAAATATGTATTTTTCTACTAATTATTTTTTAGAATTTTACAAAAGTTTTCGAACGGACTGGATTGGAGACTAAAAGGTGATAATGCCTCTTAATCAATGATGCCTTGAGAAATACCATCCTAGGGTTTATATTTGTTCTAAGAGTAAATGGAAAAGTACTCACTGAGGGTAAGCCAGAGATGGTTTGCCTAAAATGTGATGTGGGATATGAGGGAGGAGAATGGAAAAATCTAATCTCAACCCCCAAAAGCATTATTTGGCATTAGATGCATAAAACTCTTAAGATCAAGCCAAAATGACAAGAGACAGTAGCATTTGAAGAATAGGATCTTGAAAGTTAGATTACTTTTGATTTTATAAATGTTTTCTTTGTATGGATGTTTGGAATCAAAAGAGTAGAAAGTAGAGTACATTGGGTACAAGGAAGAACATTACCATAGATTTCAATAATATAAATATTCTCAGAATATAGAAACTATATCACCTGATCTCAGAGTGTAATGAATGATATTAGCCAGCTGTTCAATTCACCAATACATAAAAACTGAGTAGATTTGGGATTTCTGAAGCCCTAACAAAGTGTTTTGGGCATATTAAAAAGTATTATAAATGAAAGAAAATCTAACAAAATTAATTATAATCCCAATAGCAAGGATGATTTGCATAGAGTATAAAAAGGACCTTTAAATATTCAGCTGTTCACTGTATTAGATGGCTATGATAAAAAGAAGATACTGGATCTGACCTTGTTTCTCTTTGTCCACCATGTAAAACTCCTTTTATTCTTCAAATTTCAGATCAAATGCTACCTTTTATGAGAAGCCTTCCCATAGTATCCTAGGCAGATTGTTTGCTCTTTTAATATACCTCCATTTTATCAGTTATCTTATGATATTATTATTATTATTATTCATTTTTTTTTCTTCTTAATCCAGGCTGTAACCTGGTTGCAGGTAGGCAGATTTTCTCTCTTCTTATCTTTGTAGTTGTATTTCTACAATGTGGGGAATTTCCTTGAAGCTGGTACCTGTAACATAACAAATAAGAACATTCTGGCTTTGTAAAGCAGGAGTGGTATTTAGGTTTGGACAAATGGCAATAATATTAATGATGACTATGACATATTGATCACTTACTATATGCTAGGCATTGTTCTAAGCAAATTAGTGGTATCAATTCATTTAATCCTCCCATCTGTGACCAACAGAAACTCAAGTAACTATAGTTTAAACCAAAGAGAATAATATTCCTCTTATATAAAAAAAGGCGGAGATGAACTTCTATAATGGAAAAGTAGTGGAATGAAGAGGTTTAGTCAGTCCCTCCACAAATAACAGATGAAGTCTTGAGAAATATATATCGTTAAAAAACAGCTGTATGAAGACATGAGAAAGTATTTGAAAGCATACAGAAGCCAGAACAGTTTACTTCTCAAACATTTCAACTAGAAAGGATACGTGATGCAAGTTTGCAACTTTCTTGCCCAAGGGCAATCCTTAGCACTCAAGGCTACAGTGGACAAAACCCAAAGACTTATTTACTCCACTTGAGGAAGCAGAAATGAATTTTAAGCCTGAAAAAACAGGTGTAAAGTTACGAGAGATATCTTAATGTAAGAGAGCTCTGGAAGAACTGAGACTCAAAATCTGAAAATCCTCCACCCAGATACCTCGATCTGCTCAACTATACAAGAAAGACTGCTGAGAATTGGGTAAAGATAAATGAAAAAACAAAACAAAACAGGGAAGGATCAGAAAGGAAATGAATTTAAATTAGTGAATTTGTTCCATTGTTATTCTTCTCATTTTTTTTTCTTTGTAACAGAATGCATTCCCCAGCTATTTGCAAGTTGGTTAAAATAAAGTTGAGGAAATCTTATTTTCTATTTATATCTGAATAATAATATAAAATAACATAAACCATTATATCTCATGAATAAAGACACAAAAATTCTTACATCAACTAGTGAATTGAATTAAAAATACATAAGATGGATAATAAATTATGACCAATTGGGGTTTATCCCGGGAATAAAAAACATTACTTTTAGCATAAAAAGACCAATTAATACAACTTATCACATTTAGAGGAAAAATGAGGAAAGCCATATGATCATCTCAATAGAGATAGGCAAATTATTTGACAAAATTTAACACACATTCATGACAAAAAACTTTCAGGAAATTAGGAATAAAGGAAACTTATTCATCATGTTAAGTGGTATCTACCAAAACCCCACAGCTATCACTCTTCCTAGTGAAAAATACTAAATGCTTTTTAATTAAGATCAGAAGATGTGATGTTCTTTTCCATCATTTCTATTCAAATTATTATACTAGAGATTCAAGCCAGGACAATAAAGGAAGAAAAAAAAAAGGAATACATATTGTAAAGGAAGAAGCTAAACTATCTTCAGTTGTAGATGACATGAACTTACACCTAGAAAACACTGAGCAATCTACAAGAAAAAGTACAAGAACAAATAACCAAGTTTAGCAAAGTCACAGCATATAAAGTTAATATACAAAAATAATTCTGTCAATTTATTAACATTAAACAGCTGTAATAGGAAATAAAAATACATTTCCATATGCAGTAGCATTCCAAAACATGAAATACTCAGGAATGTATTTAACAAAATATGCATAGATATTATACATTGGAAACTATAAAATATTGCTAAAATAAAGACCTAAGGAATTTGAAAGATATACCACTCTTTTGGAATCAGAGACAGAATATTATTAAGATGTTATTTTTTCCCAAATTCATCTTTAGCTCTTTAGATTTAATGGTAATCAAAATAATTGTGAGCATTTTTGAGGAAATTCACAAGAGGACTAAATTGATATGAAAATGCAAATGACCTGGAATAGCAAAGCAATGGTGAAAGCAAAGAACAAATGTGGAGCACGAACAATACCAGATCTCAGTGCTTACCTTAAAGTTACAGTAATGAAGACAATGCAATATTCGAAAGGGTATTATTTATAGATCAATGGAACAGAATAGAGTTCAGAAATAAACCTGCTCATGTGATCAATTAATTTTTAACTAAGAAGTCAGGGCAATTCAATGAGAGAAAGTAAAGTCTTTTCAATAAATAGTCTTGAAACAACTTGTTACTAGTATGAAAAAAAAACATTGACAACTCACACAACCTACAAATCTTCAAAAGAATCATAGACACAAATGTAAAAACTAAAACTATAAAAATTATAAAAACAAATACAGGGAAAAAAAACCTTTGTAAACTTGGGGTTTGCAAAGCTTTCTTATATAGGACAGAAAAAGCACAACCTGTATTCTGCTCTTGAAAGACACCATTAAAAATATAAAGTTACAGACTGGGAGAAAACATTTGGGTTACATAAATGTGACAAGGAACTTTTGTAAAAAGTAACTCTTATAGTTCAATAAGAAGGCAACTTAAAAATGGGCAAAAGAATTGAACACTTTACCAAAGATCTATGAACGACCATAAAATACGTAAAAGATGTTACCACTGTTAATCATCAAGGAAATCCAAATGAAAGCCACAATGAGAAAATAGGAGCATAACTAAATTGTAGTAACAATGAGATTTCATTATAATGGCAAAAATGAAGACTAACCGTTCCAAATGTTGGTAAGGATATAGAACAACTAGAACTTTCAAACATTGCTGAAGGAAATGTAAAATAGTATAATCACACTGGAGAGCAACTGGACAGTTTCTTAACAACAATAGAAAGTTAAGCATACAACTGAGCATAAGTGAAAAGAGAGAAAAAACAAAATGTATGTCTGCTCAAAGACCTGTACTTAGAATGTTCATAGGAGTTACAGTCACAATAGCCAAAACGCAGATATAACCAGTTCAACCACAGAGGAACAGATAACTGCATTGCAGTATTTCCATATAATGAAACACTCTTCAGGACTAAAAGAGGCATATACCACTGATGTATGAAATTTCATTATGCTGAGTGAAAGAAGCCAGGCACAAAAGACTACAAAGTCTATTACTCTCTTCCACAAAATCCCAGAAAATAAACAGTAATCTTTCTTGACAGAAAGCAAATTTGTGTTTGCTGTGGGAGGAAGTTTGTGGGGAGAATGTGTGGGATTGACTGCAAAATCAGTTGTCAAAATTTATCAAACTCCGTGTTTAAAATGGGTGTGATTCATTGTATGTAAGTTACACCTAAAGAATGGCTTATACTTCTTTAAGGGAAAAAAGTATAATAAAAAATGAAAACAGAAATGCATAAAAATTATTCAAAAATAAATCTAAATATAAGGAGATTAGGGCTAATCTAGTTTTGCCACCATCCCTGGGGACCTATGTACCTATGTATCTTTTACTTCACAATTCTCAATACGCTTTCTTTTCATGAAATAAGAAGTTTCCTCAAGCTTCAGTTTTCTTGTCTATATTCCAGTCAGCACAAAGGAAAGGGCAGAGGTGGGCTTGTTTTCTCCCTCCCTCTACAGACCTGTCTTAAAATTGTTTATGTCACTTCTTCTATCCTATTGGGCAGCACATGATTACATGGTGATAACTGGAGACAGGAAGTGTAATGTTTACTGTGGATGACCATTTACTCAGCTAAAAATTTGAATTTCATTGCTAAGGATGAGAGAAATACTACCTTAAGTGACTAGAAGATCTCCTTATCACAGGTTTATTCCTTCAGATGTTTCTACACGTAGATGTCATTTACCAATTTGGACTAAAGTAAGAGA
Organism: Ailuropoda melanoleuca; assembly: GCF_002007445.2. Classification (NCBI taxonomy): domain Eukaryota; kingdom Metazoa; phylum Chordata; class Mammalia; order Carnivora; family Ursidae; genus Ailuropoda; species Ailuropoda melanoleuca. The sequence goes on along the minus strand of NC_048219.1, from coordinate 74,043,940 downwards.
AACTTCTGTGTATATATCCTCCTTGTTACAAAATTCCATATTTTTCTATAAAGAAGTACTTATACTTACCACAAACATATGGTATTTGTTAAATAACTTTCATGTCTAGGCTACTGGATTTAAAGACAGAAATTGTATCCTACTCATTTTTTTTGTATTATTGGTACTTACCAATATTTAGATAGTAGTCACTTAATGAACGTTGTGGATGTTTTCCTGACCAAATGAAAATTTTGAACCCACAAATCTAAGCACAATTTTTATCCTAGGAATGGCTACCATGTACAGTCCTATCGCAGCCACTAAATGGTCTTCCTTATGCAATTCTGATACGCAAGAAAGACCTACTGACAAACATTAGTAGACATGCACTGATAAGAGAGTTCAGATATAGAATTCTACCCCTCCCCACCCCTTGCTCTCTCTCTCTCTCTGTCTCAAATAAATAAATGAAATCTTAAAAAAAGAAGAAAGTTCAGATATAGATTCTTCTTGGGTCAATAAAACAGGGCTTTCTGATCTAAAGTTTAAGTCAGAAATTCAGTGTAATCAGTGTAATTCAGTGTAACTTAGCAACATTCTCCACAGCAGAGACAATATCCCAGAATTTTACACTCAAAGTCTTGCAATTGTTGCTGGTCATATCCAAATTAGCAATTATTCCTTCAAAAGTTTTGAGGTACAGCCAAGCTGGAGCAGTTCTGCATGTGGACCATTATGGATATATGGTGGGGATTATTCTATACCTTGGTTACATGTACCATCTTAACCTCAGTGTTAAATACGTATGTATGCATATATACACACACACACATACATACATACTCACACATAATACAACAAAGAGTACGGTATAACAGACAACAGTACACACAAACAGTAGCACAGTTCCTGTGACCTTTGTCTTCCCCAGGATAACAGAGCCTGACACAAAGATGTTCTTAAAATTGTTACCATAGAGCTAGAAGAATTATCTCTGGGTGTCTCTAGGCTAAAACACTCACCAATCAGCCAGAGTCTACATGCTTTGTGTTATTTATGTTACTTCAATGTAGAACTTGTTTTAAAAGTCAGGAGTTGGTAACTCAGAGCTAAAGTGTTATCAGGACCATCCAAAGACTTGTACACACACACACGCACGCACGCACGCGCGCGCGCGCGCGCGCGCGCGCGCAAGGAGAAATATCTGGGTGACTGGCAATGGGAACTGTAAGAAGGCAAAGGGATAAAGGCAGGAGGCGCTGTGGAGAGCACAGTGAGCCATGAAAAGAGACATGGTTCAGAACTGGGAGGCATTTGAGTGACACAGGGACTTTGCTTGCCATGTGCCATGTGTTATATCTTATTTTATTCTTTTTTTTTTTTTTCCCTATTGNATCAGGACCATCCAAAGACTTGTACACACACACACACACACACACACACACACACACACACGCGCGCGCGCAAGGAGAAATATCTGGGTGACTGGCAATGGGAACTGTAAGAAGGCAAAGGGATAAAGGCAGGAGGCGCTGTGGAGAGCACAGTGAGCCATGAAAAGAGACATGGTTCAGAACTGGGAGGCATTTGAGTGACACAGGGACTTTGCTTGCCATGTGCCATGTGTTATATCTTATTTTATTCTTTTTTTTTTTTTTCCCTATTGGGATTCCTTTTTCATTCAGGAAAGTAAGAAAAGTTCTAGAATTTAAAACATAGAAATGGGAAAGAAGCACACATAAAACGGTTCTAAATGTTTTATAGCTTCCATATTTGAAAGCAAAGTTTTTTTAAAAAAATTATTTCTTAGAGCTTGGGGAACTCTTCAAAAATATATTTTGTCTTAGTCTGTAAACCTAGATTTGGGGCCAAGCAGAGAAATGTATTTCTAGAGGAGAAGAAATTTGGAAATCTTTTCTTTTTTTTTTTTTAATGATTTCATTTATTTATCCGACAGAGACAGAGACAGCCAGCGAGAGGAGGGAACACAAGCAGGGGGAGTGGGAGAGGAAGAAGCAGGCTCACAGCGGAGGAGCCTGATGTGGGGCTCGATCCAATAACACTGGGATCACGCCCTGAGCTGAAAGCAGACGCTTAACCGCTGTGCCACCCAGGCACCCCTGGAAATCTTTCCTTATGAGGGAAAGACACCAAAGCGAAGTCCCTCTATATAGCACACATTGTGTAAAAAGATCCTTACAATCCCAAGGAAACCTAGAGGTCCATGTTCACCTCTAAAGCATTTGGAGATTTAACTTCACAGAGCTACTGAGAGTATCGTTAAAAGATAAACTTCGGTGTATTAAAAATTTTAAGAGTTTATTTGAGCAAAAATCAATTTGAATCAGGCAGCATCCAATCTAGTAGATAGAAAGGAGCTCTGAGGAGCTGTACAAAATGAAAGACTTTATACCCAGAAGGGAGTGGGAACTAGGAAGTTTTATTAGGCAACAAGTGGGTTGTTTGTTTCAAGGTCACATTCCCTTAGGGGATGGCAGGGGTCGATCAGGCAGATTACCTAACTAGTGCTGATCAGGCAACACCTGATTGATTGGTGGTTTAAGATTCCATTTCTGGGAGAGGTAAAACTGTACATACCTCAGTCTAAGTTTGGTCATGTGGTACTTAGCATAAGTGACTCCATTTTGGGCTTCTTGTCTTGTTTTCAGCGGTAGTCATGCATTTTAACCTCTCTTAGATTAAAGGGCATGATGCCTTTGTATCAAACAGGAACCTAGATGTTAGTTTTTCTTTACTCTGATTTTAACTCTTAGAGGTAGTTTACTTTTCAAAAACTTAGCATGGCCATGGATTTTGACAGTTGGATAAGATTAGATACAGACACAATTCTAAGATGTTGCAACTAATAAGCTTTTTAAAAAAGTCTAAGACTTAGGAAGTTTGACAGCTGATATAGGCCCCTAAGAAGAAGTTTTATTAGTGACAATTAAGTCATATGTAGTTAATTTTGTAGTTAACAGGAACTTTTTGTTCCAAATTTATAAAAAGATTTTTTTAACTAAAAATTCCCAAGACATTCTACATTTCCTTTGCCTCTGTGTAGGAGGACAGTATATTTTTCAGGTAAAAGGAATACAGTCATTATTACTGGATATACAAAAATCTCACGCATGGAGAGGATAAAACTCTGCAAATTAGAAAGCCCACAGAATCATTTTAATCAGGTAGCCATCTCCCTGAGAAGACAGAATTTAGCTATCACCAGAGTGAGCAGACTCATGAAGGATCACATATTTATGTTAGTTCACTGTGGAGGTTGCCTTCAAGTCTGTCATTTGGTAGCCCATTTGGTAGCCCACTAAATCCTGTCTTCCAGATACAGCAGCTGGTATTTTAGTGAGTATCCCTAGGAGATGCCACACAATCAGATTACGCTCAGCAATTGCTAAGGAAATGACTAGGACAGCAGCATTTCAAATGAAAATGCTATGAATAGTCAGCAGTAATAGTGGATTTCCCAACATTTAAAAATGTGTATCTCAATGAAACAATAACAGATTCCTGTCTGGGTTTCTTTCTCTAAAAAAGGTGCTTCTGTCAAAAGGATTTTTGTCAATAGGATTAACTCTAACTCAACTCTCCTACTTTTTTAATAGCTGCAGAAGGGCACAGTAAGTGTTATGGAAACAATGTGGATTCTGACACGCTTGGTTCTGAAACCTGAATCCACTGTTTATTAGCTCTGCACCTTGGACATTTAGTTTATTTCTTTGAACTTCGGTTTCCTTTCAAGAAAATTGGAATAACAATAAATACCGACCATGGTTTCAAGGAGTATTATGTGAGGAGATTACCATAAAGAGTTCAACATCCTAACTGACTTGGAGAAGTAACCTTTACCCTTAGAGGTAAATGACCCTGTATAAATTATCTACTCCAAAAGTTAAGCATTTTTAAAAATATTTTACAGAATTACAAGATGAATATGTAAAACAAATCCATTCAGCCATCCTTTCTGTGTCTCATCACCTGAACACTATGGAAAAAAAAAAATGTGTCTAGCATTCTGCTTTCAAATTGAGGAAACAGAGGCCTTTTAATGTTTAAAAAATTATCCTCAAATCCCCATAAATAGGAAGGTCTCATACCCTTCAGTTCAGAGCCATTTGTCCTGCAATACACCATGTTCTATCTTACATTCAATTCAAATAGTCTCTCTTAATGAATGAGGTCAAAAATACCCATCTTGTGGAGAATAATCTCCATGTGTATTTGCAAACCAAATGAGAAACTCGTTTCATATAACTCTAGAAACTTTATTTATTTTAAAGATTTATTTATTTACTTGAGAAAGAGAGAGTGCAAGCATTGGGTGGAGGGGCAGTGAAAGAGGGAGAGAGAATCCAAGCAGACTCTGATGAGCGTGGAGCCCTCTTAGAAACTTTATACAGTGATATATGATGTGATTTTATTTTATTTATATTTTTTCATTATTATTGCCAAGCTTGGGTATAGATTTTGGAGTCAAATCCCAGTGTTACGTTTGTTGTTGATAGGACTTAGGGTACATATTTATCTTCATGAGCCTGTTTCTTTATTTGTAAAATGGGGCAAATAATGTATCTTTATAGGGTTGTTATAAGAATTGAATTATATATAAAGGTAACTCATATATATAAATGTCAATATATATAATATGTATTTATAAAAATAAATATTAATAATAATATAATATAAATATAATATAAAATATAAAATAAATATAAAAATATATAAATAATATATATTATATATAATTAAATATATTTATAATAAAATAAAATATACTTAAATAAATTAAAAATAAAATAAAATACAAATAAAAATATATATAATAAAAATATAATATATATATTATATATAATATAAAATAAATATAAATATATATATATAAATGTAATTCATCATAGTGCTTGGATAGAATGGATATACACACACCCACGCATAATTTTACTGGGCACTCAAAACAGTCTTTAGATATGATTTATCATTGAAACATCTGTAACAAGCAAACAGATAACAAAATGACAATTATTATAGTTCCAAAGAAAAATTAAGAGTGTTTCCTACTTCTTTACAATAATCTGCATAATTACGTTACTGTCACTATATGTAGGATGAGCATTTCAATTCAGTATTCTGTGTCTCTGAGGAATTCTTGGTTGTAAAGGCTAAAGGATCTATGTGGATCATGTAATGACACCATGAGTACTATCATCTTGAGTGAGATGCAAACTAAAGGGTGAGAATGGGAAGGAGAATTAACAATGGCTAATACATAAGCTTAGCTGGCATAAGGAATACTGTGTGCCATTCCCTGTTCTGAGCACTGAGTTCCTCTTCTTCCTCTTCTTCCCCTTCTTCCCCTTCGAGAAAGAGAGAGGAAGAATATTAAGCAGGCCCCAGGCCCATTGTGGAGCCAGAGACAGGGCTCAATCTCAGGACCCTGAGATGATGATCTGAGGTGAAATCAAGAGTCTGACACTTAACTGACTGAACCACCCAGGTGCCCCAGGGAGTACTTTACTTCTAGTAAATTATTTAAGTATTCAGTACTCCACACAACCCTCTGAGGAAGTTTTTATTAATGTAATAATAATTTTACATACATAGAAATGAAGGCAGAGAGAATTGTAAAACCAGTCTGAGATTATCTAGCTGGTAGGAAGCACAGTCAGGATTCAAAGCCAATGTGTTTGATTCCGAAGACAGCTGGTAACTACCACACTAACTTGCCTTGCCAATGACNTTGTAAAACCAGTCTGAGATTATCTAGCTGGTAGGAAGCACAGTCAGGATTCAAAGCCAATGTGTTTGATTCTGAAGACAGCTGGTAACTACCACACTAACTGCCTTGCCAATGATAAAGCATTCTTGCATCAATGACTCATAATAATATCAAAGTATGCACTTATATAATTAAAACTACTGAAGGTTGGGTCTTTTAAAGTAATTGAATATGACTTTTTTAATCTCTTAGTTAACTTTTTTTTAAAAAATCAAAGTTATAATTTTGTTGATTTTTTCCACTATTTTTTATTACAGAAGGATGTTCTCAGAAACTTTTTTTTTTTTTTTTGCAGAAATTGTTTTTCTGGAATGAAACATACCAGGTAATGTCTTCATTCTTTCATTTGTTCTCAGAGAGGGAGAAACTCTTGTGGCCTCCGGAAGCCTCAGGAAGGGAAGAGGCAGATACTCAAAGGCCATTTAACTGACTAAGAGACACCCTCTGGCAAGCACANATAACAATAAATACCGACCATGGTTTCAAGGAGTATTATGTGAGGAGATTACCATAAAGAGTTCAACATCCTAACTGACTTGGAGAAGTAACCTTTACCCTTAGAGGTAAATGACCCTGTATAAATTATCTACTCCAAAAGTTAAGCATTTTTAAAAATATTTTACAGAATTACAAGATGAATATGTAAAACAAATCCATTCAGCCATCCTTTCTGTGTCTCATCACCTGAACACTATGGAAAAAAAAAATGTGTCTAGCATTCTGCTTTCAAATTGAGGAAACAGAGGCCTTTTAATGTTTAAAAAATTATCCTCAAATCCCCATAAATAGGAAGGTCTCATACCCTTCAGTTCAGAGCCATTTGTCCTGCAATACACCATGTTCTATCTTACATTCAATTCAAATAGTCTCTCTTAATGAATGAGGTCAAAAATACCCATCTTGTGGAGAATAATCTCCATGTGTATTTGCAAACCAAATGAGAAACTCGTTTCATATAACTCTAGAAACTTTATTTATTTTAAAGATTTATTTATTTACTTGAGAAAGAGAGAGTGCAAGCATTGGGTGGAGGGGCAGTGAAAGAGGGAGAGAGAATCCAAGCAGACTCTGATGAGCGTGGAGCCCTCTTAGAAACTTTATACAGTGATATATGATGTGATTTTATTTTATTTATATTTTTTCATTATTATTGCCAAGCTTGGGTATAGATTTTGGAGTCAAATCCCAGTGTTACGTTTGTTGTTGATAGGACTTAGGGTACATATTTATCTTCATGAGCCTGTTTCTTTATTTGTAAAATGGGGCAAATAATGTATCTTTATAGGGTTGTTATAAGAATTGAATTATATATAAAGGTAACTCATATATATAAATGTCAATATATATAATATGTATTTATAAAAATAAATATTAATAATAATATAATATAAATATAATATAAAATATAAAATAAATATAAAAATATATAAATGTAATATATATTATATATAATTAAATATATTTATAATAAAATAAAATATACTTAAATAAATTAAAAATAAAATAAAATACAAATAAAAATA
>NC_048219.1:74015570-74036187 GCF_002007445.2 Ailuropoda melanoleuca | reverse complement strand
AAAGCATTCTTGCATCAATGACTCATAATAATATCAAAGTATGCACTTATATAATTAAAACTACTGAAGGTTGGGTCTTTTAAAGTAATTGAATATGACTTTTTTAATCTCTTAGTTAACTTTTTTTAAAAAAATCGAAGTTATAATTTTGTTGATTTTTTCCACTATTTTTTATTACAGAAGGATGTTCTCAGAAACTTTTTTTTTTTTTTTGCAGAAATTGTTTTTCTGGAATGAAACATACCAGGTAATGTCTTCATTCTTTCATTTGTTCTCAGAGAGGGAGAAACTCTTGTGGCCTCCGGAAGCCTCAGGAAGGGAAGAGACAGATACTCAAAGGCCATTTAACTGACTAAGAGACACCCTCTGGCAAGCACATAGACCTCTCAACCTCGCTTTCCTCTTAAACCCCCTGGAGATGGTAGGAGGGGATGATTTGGGGCCTGGCAGGAAGATAATCTAGGTTGTTCATTTTGTGCTGGAAGCATTTCTTCAGAGTTGAGCTGAATAATGAAATGAGGTTGCAAGCAGAATGTAGTCTCTGGACATTGACTTTGATGATAATGTTAATAATTTAAGTGTTGTAAGGGACTGAGTCTGGTGTTAAATAATAGAGGTCCTTTTTGGCCTACATTTTTTTTCTCCTTGTAATTTCTTATTTGCTAGGGAGAGGACATGATTTAGTAGGAAAAATTAACCTTGTGAACTTGTAATGGATAGCACTGTAAACGTTTAACTAGAAACTTGCTTCTCAGTTATTTTTTCTTGAGTTGTAAAATAGTTTTATGTGAATCACTACATAATTCTAATGCATTTTAGAGTCATATGCAGTTGATGCTGCAAACACCATATTTTGATTCATCACCTGACACTCCTCTTGACCCATCTGGGTGCCTACAATATATGTGGAGTATTNGTTGTAAAATAGTTTTATGTGAATCACTACATAATTCTAATGCATTTTAGAGTCATATGCAGTTGATGCTGCGAACACCATATTTTGATTCATCGCCTGACACTCCTCTTGACCCATCTGGATGCCTACAATATATGTGGAGTATACATATATACATATATAGCACGGGCTGTCTCAAAGGCAACATGTCCAAAAGAGAACTTGGACCTCCTTTTCCACTTGAAGTCCCCTCTTCCCCAGTCTTCCCCCCTCACAATTAATGGGTACCTCAATTCACTCAGTAATTCTTGTCCCGAAACCATGGAGTCATCCTTGATTCCTCCCTTTCTCTCCAATGCCACTTCCAATCCATCAGCAAGTTTACTCATCTCTATGACCTCTTTGGCATCTCCTTACCACCACCTTCATTGTTGCCATGGTCTATGTTGCACCTCTGTCCTGTGGCTGATGACACCAGGCTTCTATGGACTCCCTGGTGTCACTTTTACTCCTCTGTTTGACACCAAGAGTGACCATTTTTTTTAAAGGAATAAATTACATCACCTTACTCACCCTGATTAAAACTCCCAGAAGACTATCAATTAGAATTAGACTAATTTTTTTAAAAAAGGATGAGACTAAGTTCCTTATATCTATATCTTATCAATATGTAGGCTTTTAAAAAATTATTTGGGCCCTCCTATCTCTTCCACTCTCTCTCTTACTTTTCTGCTTTACTCTCATTACTTTCCAGACACCCTGGCCTTCCTTCCTCTTCTCAAACAGTGTAAGTTTTTCCCATTTCAGGACCAGTACACTAACCGTTGTCTCTGCTAGGATACACTTTCTGCAGATTTTTGCACAATTCATTCCTTTTGATCATGTGTCTCTGCCTAAATGTAGCTTCTCCTGAAATGACTTCCCTTAGCACTGTCTCTAAAAGGGACGCTAGCACTATCCTTTGACTCACTCTCATCATCTAAAATTATATCATATTAGTTTTAACTTTCTTATTTCCTGTAGCAGATCGTGTTTTCCAAAAATGGTCCTACCATTATGTCCCATCTCACATGTTCTTCTCTAAATACCATTTCCCATGGGGTGCCTGGGTGGCTCAGTTGGTTGGGCATCCGCCTTTGGCTCAGTTCGTGAACCCAGGGTCCTGGGATTGAGCCCCGAGTTGGGCTTCCTGCTCAGCAGGGAATCTGCTTCTCCCTCTGCCCCTCCCCCTGCTCGTGCTCTCTCTCTCTCTCAAATAAATAAATAAAATCTTAAAAAAAAATAAGTACCATTCTCCATCTAAAGCAGTCTAATTTCCTTCCCCTTGAGTCTTGTTGGGCTTATGACTTCTTCAACCAATAAATACAAGCGATGCCATGTGACTTTTGAAGCTAGGTTGGAAAAAGACATGCAGCTCCTGCCTGGTTCTCTTTGGAGGCTCACTGTCTGGACACTTCCTCTCAGAATCTAGCTGCAGTGCAGTAAGATCCCATGTCTCACAGAGAAGCCATAGGTAAGTGCGCTGCTCACCAGTCCTCAAGTCCTACCAGCCCAGGAGTCAGATGTGTGAGGAAAAAGCCTCCAGATGATTCCAGCCTCTGGCTTTTGAGTCTTCTGGGATAAGCCCCCAGATGTTGTGGTCAGAGATAAGCTATATTTTGTACATGGAGGTTCTGATGCATAGTGAAGATAAGAACTTCTCTTATCTCCAGAGCCCAGGTTATTTTTCTCAGGCTCTATAATGTTATGCATTATGTTCATAACTCAAGAAGCAGGAATAGAAGAATGGTTATGAGTGAGAACTCTGGTTGGTTCCATATCCCAGTGTTATTACTTTGTAGCTGTGTGACACTGAACAAGTCACACCATTTCTTTGCTTCAGTTTCTTCAAAGAAATGGGAATAATAATCATTTCAATACTGATCCTATTAATCCCATCCTATCCCATCAATACCAATAGGCTTTTATGAGGATAGAATGAGTTCATATAATCATAGTACTCAGAGGAGTTCCTGAAATATATTTCATATTATTGAGTATTAGATTTTACCTATTACGACTATAGTTTTTTCTCTACCTGTCTTCTTTTTAACTTGTCAGCCAACGCCGCTTTTATCTTATTNAAAGCATTCTTGCATCAATGACTCATAATAATATCAAAGTATGCACTTATATAATTAAAACTACTGAAGGTTGGGTCTTTTAAAGTAATTGAATATGACTTTTTTAATCTCTTAGTTAACTTTTTTTAAAAAAATCGAAGTTATAATTTTGTTGATTTTTTCCACTATTTTTTATTACAGAAGGATGTTCTCAGAAACTTTTTTTTTTTTTTTGCAGAAATTGTTTTTCTGGAATGAAACATACCAGGTAATGTCTTCATTCTTTCATTTGTTCTCAGAGAGGGAGAAACTCTTGTGGCCTCGGGAAGCCTCAGGAAGGGAAGAGACAGATACTCAAAGGCCATTTAACTGACTAAGAGACACCCTCTGGCAAGCACATAGACCTCTCAACCTCGCTTTCCTCTTAAACCCCCTGGAGATGGTAGGAAGGGATGATTTGGGGCCTGGCAGGAAGATAATCTAGGTTGTTCATTTTGTGCTGGAAGCATTTCTTCAGAGTTGAGCTGAATAATGAAATGAGGTTGCAAGCAGAATGTAGTCTCTGGACATTGACTTTGATGATAATGTTAATAATTTAAGTGTTGTAAGGGACTGAGTCTGGTGTTAAATAATAGAGGTCCTTTTTGGCCTACATTTTTTTTCTCCTTGTAATTTCTTATTTGCTAGGGAGAGAACATGATTTAGTAGGAAAAATTAACCTTGTGAACTTGTAATGGATAGCACTGTAAACGTTTAACTAGAAACTTGCTTCTCAGTTATTTTTTCTTGAGTTGTAAAATAGTTTTATGTGAATCACTACATAATTCTAATGCATTTTAGAGTCATATGCAGTTGATGCTGCAAACACCATATTTTGATTCATCACCTGACACTCCTCTTGACCCATCTGGGTGCCTACAATATATGTGGAGTATTGCACGGGCTGTCTCAAAGGCAACATGTCCAAAAGAGAACTTGGACCTCCTTTTCCACTTGAAGTCCCCTCTTCCCCAGTCTTCCCCCCTCACAATTAATGGGTACCTCAATTCACTCAGTAATTCTTGTCCCGAAACCATGGAGTCATCCTTGATTCCTCCCTTTCTCTCCAATGCCACTTCCAATCCATCAGCAAGTTTACTCATCTCTATGACCTCTTTGGCATCTCCTTACCACCACCTTCATTGTTGCCATGGTCTATGTTGCACCTCTGTCCTGTGGCTGATGACACCAGGCTTCTATGGACTCCCTGGTGTCACTTTTACTCCTCTGTTTGACACCAAGAGTGACCATTTTTTTTAAAGGAATAAATTACATCACCTTACTCACCCTGATTAAAACTCCCAGAAGACTATCAATTAGAATTAGACTAATTTTTTTTTAAAAAGGATGAGACTAAGTTCCTTATATCTATATCTTATCAATATGTAGGCTTTTAAAAAATTATTTGGGCCCTCCTATCTCTTCCACTCTCTCTCTTACTTTTCTGCTTTACTCTCATTACTTTCCAGACACCCTGGCCTTCCTTCCTCTTCTCAAACAGTGTAAGTTTTTCCCATTTCAGGACCAGTACACTAACCGTTGTCTCTGCTAGGATACACTTTCTGCAGATTTTTGCACAATTCATTCCTTTTGATCATGTGTCTCTGCCTAAATGTAGCTTCTCCTGAAATGACTTCCCTTAGCACTGTCTCTAAAAGGGACGCTAGCACTATCCTTTGACTCACTCTCATCATCTAAAATTATATCATATTAGTTTTAACTTTCTTATTTCCTGTAGCAGATCGTGTTTTCCAAAAATGGTCCTACCATTATGTCCCATCTCACATGTTCTTCTCTAAATACCATTTCCCATGGGGTGCCTGGGTGGCTCAGTTGGTTGGGCATCCGCCTTTGGCTCAGTTCGTGAACCCAGGGTCCTGGGATTGAGCCCCGAGTTGGGCTTCCTGCTCAGCAGGGAATCTGCTTCTCCCTCTGCCCCTCCCCCTGCTCGTGCTCTCTCTCTCTCTCAAATAAATAAATAAAATCTTAAAAAAAAATAAGTACCATTCTCCATCTAAAGCAGTCTAATTTCCTTCCCCTTGAGTCTTGTTGGGCTTATGACTTCTTCAACCAATAAATACAAGCGATGCCATGTGACTTTTGAAGCTAGGTTGGAAAAAGACATGCAGCTCCTGCCTGGTTCTCTTTGGAGGCTCACTGTCTGGACACTTCCTCTCAGAATCTAGCTGCAGTGCAGTAAGATCCCATGTCTCACAGAGAAGCCATAGGTAAGTGCGCTGCTCACCAGTCCTCAAGTCCTACCAGCCCAGGAGTCAGATGTGTGAGGAAAAAGCCTCCAGATGATTCCAGCCTCTGGCTTTTGAGTCTTCTGGGATAAGCCCCCAGATGTTGTGGTCAGAGATAAGCTATATTTTGTACATGGAGGTTCTGATGCATAGTGAAGATAAGAACTTCTCTTATCTCCAGAGCCCAGGTTATTTTTCTCAGGCTCTATAATGTTATGCATTATGTTCATAACTCAAGAAGCAGGAATAGAAGAATGGTTATGAGTGAGAACTCTGGTTGGTTCCATATCCCAGTGTTATTACTTTGTAGCTGTGTGACACTGAACAAGTCACACCATTTCTTTGCTTCAGTTTCTTCAAAGAAATGGGAATAATAATCATTTCAATACTGATCCTATTAATCCCATCCTATCCCATCAATACCAATAGGCTTTTATGAGGATAGAATGAGTTCATATAATCATAGTACTCAGAGGAGTTCCTGGAATATATTTCATATTATTGAGTATTAGATTTTACCTATTACGACTATAGTTTTTTCTCTACCTGTCTTCTTTTTTACTTGTCAGCCAACTCTACTTTTATCTTACTTTTTCTCTTTCTTCTCATCTTTCATTTATATTTTCATACAAAATAAGTATCATGAATTTCAGTGAGGCCAAAATGCAAATTCTTTATACAATTTATATTTTTGTTTTCTTTTGTAAGGGATATATTTCTCCTATTTTCAATTCTGAGTTCTGCTTTTTTACCTTGGTGAATCTTAACATGGGTTCCCTACTAAATGATAAAAATTCTATTCCGCGCAGCAGTTGTTCCGGAAAAACAGTGAGATCATTCACTGACTACTTCAGTGTCTACTTGTAATGGGTGAGAGCATAACCTCAGTTTTCTTATTTGTAGAATAGGAATCTTAAAATTTCTTCATAGTGTTTTTCTTAGAAATAAATGAGATGATATGTATAAAGCGCTAAAAGCAAAGCCTTGCATTTTTTTAAAAAAAATCAATAAATATTAGGTTTTACTTACCATTCTTTTAGGAAATCTCTTTAAATTTTAGGTTTGATGTCTAGTTATTATGATAATAATCTAGTATCATGAGGATGGTGAAGAAAGTCCTAATTTCTTGGAGGATCCCAGCAGAGAGAATTTTTTTTCTTCAAGATTTCTGCTCTGTTAGGCAAACCTTGTTCAAGTCTCATGACATGACTGGTGTCCTTCCAGATATTCTCCAGCTTCAATAATGAAAATATGTTTTAAGACAAGCTCCTAGACTGTCATTGCAAGCCTCTTGCTTGCTACAGTTACCAGAATTCCAAGAGCTGTTTCTTTCCTCCTCTGATTCCTATTGAGTAGAGCTATTCATACAGTTATACTGACCAATTGGGAGATCACTGAGAGGCGGGATCAGATGCATACTTGTAGATCAAATTATTTTCACATCCAGACTAGATAAGACCATGGCTGACACAGGAGGTGAAAAAGTAATTCTAATTGAACCAGAAGAAATGATGAAGGTAAAGCTTGGAAGTATCAGAGTCCTCAAGATGAGAGGAGGAAGATGAACTCAGCCATTACAAAGACAGGAAGCTGAGTGGAAGGGACTCAGCACCAAGCTTGTGATGCTCATAGAACAGGAAAACTGGAGTGTGGAAACCACCTACTCACACCTGTCTTGATTTGTTAATAACCTATGGATGACATATGAGACTTGGACATTGCTAGTTCCATAAAGCAGTGAATGTGGGACTTGCACTCGGCATAAGAGTGGAAAAAATTCACAGCACGATGAAAGTGGACTTAGGTAATGAAAGGCTAGAATTTTTCTATAGTCCTGAGCAGTGATAAATACAGATTCCTGTTCCACCAGTACTTTCTTCTTTGTTAAATGATATAATTGGTGAGGAAGAGTAGTATGGCCCAGTGACAACCAATCAAGGTTTATATTTATATATTTATATTGTATATATTTGCATATAGTGATGGGAAAGTTAGTATGATGACACAATTTCCAACATTTTGTATCCAATATATTCTGATTTCCTGCCAGAGCATATCATTTGAGGCAAACTAAAAATAATTTTTGCTTTTTAAAATAATAATAATGATAATTTATACTCTTTAAAGTCAGATTCTCATGCCTTGGCTGATATACCGTCATAATGATTTAAAACTACTCTTAGAAATAAAATAATACAGGAAGCAGAAGTTTATAAAATTATAAATAATGATATACAATCATATGTATTATAGGTAATATATGTAATATAACTATATGTTACAGTTTAATAATAGATCCATAGCAAATAAGTAACTTTAAAGATTACATTCTTTGGTCTAATAGTTAGATTTCCTTAAAGCTGAGAATATAGTATTATATTGAAAAATAAAGCATATGGGGTGCCTGGGTGGCATAGTGGTTAAGCGTCTGCCTTCGGCTCAGGGCGTGATCCTGGCGTTATGGGATCGAGCCCCACATCAGGCTCCTCTGATATGAGCCTGCTTCTTCCTCTCCCACTCCCCCTGCTTGTGTTCCCTCTCTCGCTGGCTGTCTCTATCTCTGTCAAATAAATAAATAAAATCTTTAAAAAAAAATTAAAGCATATGAAACAAACAATATATCCCAAGTAACATAAAAATCAAGGAGCAATATGAGAGAGAAAAATTTATTAAAGTGTTTAACACTTGATTGTCAAAACCTTAGCCTTTTAAAATCTACCTATGAGGATGTGTAAGACAGTATATCCTTCTATTATTGCTTTTGATTGCTTGATGGCCAGTAATAATGCTTCATCACTGAGAGAAAAGGAGATAAGAAAATTGTTTTTGAGATTGCTGTTTGAGTGGAATGCTAAGCTTAAAAAAAAAGTTCTTGATAGATACCTATAAGATAGAGATTATTTCCACATAATGTATTGCATAGTTTAAATCATATATAATAGCCACCATGAAGCCCAAAATACACTTTAACATAAACACATGCTATTAAAAATAGGTGTTTGTAACATATATTCTAAGTTTAGATTTCTTAAATAGGAATGATAATTTAAGAAAAGGAGCAGTCATTGTAGCCATTGCTAATTAGTCTGCATAAAGAGTTTATTTTATTTTTTTAAAGATTTATTTATTTATTTATTTATTTGACAGAGATAGAGACAGCCAGCGAGAGAGGGAACACAAGCAGGGGGAGTGGGAGAGGAAGAAGCAGGCTCATAGCAGAAGAGCCTGATGTGGGGCTAGATCCCATAACGCCGGGATCATGCCCTGAGCCGAAGGCAGACGCTTAACCGCTGTGCCACCCAGGCGCCCCGAGAGTTTATTTTAAATGTAAAATGACATGCAACTCCTTAACTGTTTTTTTCTTTTTTTCATATAATTGTCTCTGCTCTTTTTGGAAGAAAATATGACTGATAGGTGCTGGACAGAGAAAACAGCCCATTCAAACATAAACTCTGCTGTCTGTATTTGGCCTAAGGTCGTGGTTACAACCAGATAACATCACAGGAGCAACCATTTTCTGCTTTCGTGGATTGTTTCCAGCTATGATCGTAAAAGGACCACTGACCGACCATTCATTACAGAAAAACCCTTTTGAATTATCTTCATTCAACTATCCATCCATCTATTAATCCATCCATTATTATTTCAGCAAATATGTATTAAGCACTTACTATAGGTAAGCAGGGCACAGTTCCTGGAGACACTGAGTTTGAATAGTTTAGAATGGACTAATATTTTTCTAAATTATCTGCTATTACTACTAATGGTCAATTCACATATTTATACAAATTTGGATGTGTTCAAACCAGGTACATAGAAGAAATACTGGTTTTGTGAACATGAAAGATTATTTCATCTTTCTATTTTTGGCTGTGGCTTGTCTGTAACTAGGTAATACTGGTTTTGTTTGTTTTTAGTATAGAGTCTACTTGTATTTTATTTATTTTGTTATAATTCTCTCCTAGAATTCAATATTTTCTTTTATCTTCTTGAATACAGTAAGGAGATAAATGTGTCCATATCTGGAGGCTCTGGTGGTTTATCTCTGTGGTCTGTTGTTTCTTCTAGTTTCTGGTTCAAATACTTTTATATTCTTTAGTTGCATCTGCACAATGTATTTGCAAAATTGTTTACAGAAATAATTCTAGAGTATTTCCAAATTTGCTCCTGCCAGATACTTGGGGGCAACAGCAATCTGGGATCACCTTAATAGAATTTGAGGACTTGAGCTCTGGAGCAGAAATGCTGTCCCTGCAAAGAATCATCTGCTTTTGGTTTATTTTATTGTGAAGGTGCTTCTCTTACAAAAGGTCTCAATCCAAATAAAGAGAGTTTCAGCAGGATCTCACCTTGTCAGTCCTGGATTCCAGCACCTGTCTTCCTGGACACTTTAGGTTGTCAAAAACACTACTTAGTCTTTCTTCTAGGAAGCCGTCCTTTCTAGAGTCAGCAAATGTCTTCGGAGGGGAAAAAAAGCCCCAAAGCTGAACACACCTCCACAGGCCTCTCCTCTACTGAAATCTGATCCATTTCTTTTTCTTTTTTTTTTTTTTTAAGATTTTATTTATTTATTCGACAGAGATAGAGACAGCCAGAGAGAGAGGAAACACAAGCAGGGGGAGTAGGAGAGGAAGAAGCAGGCTCATAGCGGAGGAGCCCGATGTGGGGCTCGATCCCATAACTCCGGGACCACGCCCTGAGCTGAAGGCAGACACTTAACCGCTGTGCCACCCAGGCGCCCCTATTTTTTGTTATCATGTTAGCCCTCTGACACCTTCACACAGACTTTTTTTTTTCAAGTTGCCCTCACTGGGAAAGTCAAGAAAAATTTCCTAACCTATTATTATTAAAAGCAGAATTCATTTGTGGTGTTTTTAAAAATAACTTAATTTGAATTAATATTCAGATTTCACTACCTTCTACTTTTTTTTTTTTTAAGATTTTATTTATTTGACAGAGATAGAGACAGCCAGTGAGAGAGGGAACATAAGCGGGGGGAGTGGGAGAGGAAGAAGCAGGCTCATAGCTGAGGAGCCTGATGTGGGGCTCGATCCCATAACGCCGGGATCACGCCCTGAGCTGGAGGCAGACGCTTAACGACTGCGCCACCCAGGCGCCCCTTCACTACATTCTAAAAAGGACTTAAAAACAACTGAAGTGAAATGATTTGGGAGAGTGATTTACACAAATTGATTTACACAAAAATGCATCAGAAATATATTTTTAAATTGGTTCATTATAAACATGTTCCAAATATAGTCGGACATCTGTCTCCAGTGAAACCCATAGGGAAAGGAGAAAACAAAATAAATAAAACAATTTAACATAATAATAATAACAACCACAAAAAAAAATAAGGAAAGACTTGGCATAGAAATGAATCATGCAAGCCCTGGGATATGAGAATTATATCTCAGGACAGATTCTCGTAGGCATAAACTTATAATGATCAAGAACATATTAAGGTTTCAAGTTGAACACTAACAAAAGTGGTCTGACATGTAAGTACTTTGCAATAGGCGTAAGTGGAGGAGAAGGATAGAGAGAAGGGTGGTGGCCAGGAGGCTGGTGAATATTTCTGAAGCTAGCTGGTTCAGGTCTAGCTACACTGGAGCTCAGATTATATTCAGAGGCATAGTGAAGAATCACCGCTCAAAAAAAGAGGAAAGCTAGCAAAATCCAGGCAAGAACTTGCTCCTCATATTTGCAAAGTGGGTAAAGAAATTGCAATGACATCATGAGCTAGGAAGGAAATCTAACTAAGGTACAAGGAAAGCATATATGAAGAAAGGAGAATGCATTTTGGTAAATAAGCAGATCACTTGGGGTAATGGTGCAGACTCCCAGGATACCAGACTTCAAAATTCTACATCCTTTGGTGGGTAATGTTCTGAATATTCTTTCAGGACTTGTTAGGATTGGCTCAGGCAGTGCACAGGGCTATGTCTGCAGACGATGGCCTCCTTAACTGAAGATGAGCAAAGTGGGAGGGCAGGGTAGCAAAGTCTTATCTCCTCACTCCATAAATTAAACCACACACACACACACACACACACACACACACACACACTAGTTTAGAAATGAGGTTCATCCTTCCACTTAATGTCTCTATACTGTTTTTAAATTTTGTTTATACTTTTCAATATGTCTAATTATGTATTTTATCCTCATATTCCATGAACTATGTACAATAAATGCTTTCCATAAGATCAGAATCACCAGAAATTGAATCTCGTCTACCTTAAATTTTTTTAAATAAGAAAATGGCAGGAAAAAAATCCTTCGAAAAGAGAATAAACACTTCAAAAATAGATTGATTTTGATCTGGCAAAGGATACTGACTATTTCTTTTTAAAAGCCCCACTGAAGGATTTATAATGAATATAATTTGAAACACAAGTCACGGTCATGTGACTCCCTGCTCCAATGATGGTGGTGTGAATGAATATTAATGACCAGTTTTGCTGGGACAGACTCATACGACCTTAGGACAGAAATATTTACTCTCCCCTTATATATATGCCAGTATAAAATAAACTATTGTCATTTCAAAATGAAAGATGAAATTAAGTAGCTTCACATATGTTAGCTGGAAGTTCACATCTAGAACTTGCATCCCGATATTTAAGCCCTGTTTGACTCTAGCCTTTAATCACCAAATTTCCAGATCTTTATTTAACTTTTACTCACTGTTTGAGGCTATAACTCATGTAAAATTCTCTTAAATTAGATATCCTTTTCAGCAACTTTCCTAGATTCCCATGGTAAATTTACTTTTGTCTTGAAGAGAGTCAGAAAGCATTGTTTTACCTTATTTAGTGAGCATCTTGTAAATCAAATGCTTTTGCTTTCTTCTTTGACTCAAGGATACTGAATCATGTCTACTACTATTTGGAGATGCAGACATTTGGTAGAGGCAGGAGGGAGAAAACTCAAATTTGGATTCATATTAAATTTTTTCAAATACACTTCCCCCAACAGTATTCTCAGATACTTTTCCCTCTAAGTTCTCTAAACCTTGAAACTAACTTCTATTAATTTGGATCCATAGGCAATGGAATGAAATGGTGACTCACATTTATTGAAAACCTACCATATAAATGTCAGGTCTGAGTTAAGCCCTGGATGGTAATTCTTAAAAAATCTTCATAACACTTTCAGAAAATAGATCTCCTATATTTTACATATAAAGAAGCAACATGCTTTTGATTTTCAAACCACTTAGAAGAAAACATAGGACATTTTTCTCCAAAGATATTGCATATGAAATTTTTTCCTTAAAAAGGCACAAAGAACAGAAACAGTAAAGGAAAAGATTGAGAAATTAGCATACAATAACCTAAATATCACTGGAGTGAACTAAAGCATGACAAATGAAACTGAAAAGATAAGTCGCAGCTGAGAATGTATTTACAACATCTAAAATATTTAAAAATATTAATATTGAGAATATTTAAGAAGGTTCTACAAACTAATAGTGAAGGGATAGTCATTCCAATAGAATGATGAATGAAGGCTTTGATTAGGCAGTATACAGAGGAAGAAGCCTAAATGGCAAACAGACATGAAAATATGCTCAATTTTACTAGTAGTTAAGAAAATACAACAAACAATAAAGTAAAATAAATTTCGTGCACATCAGATTGATAAAGTTATCTTAAATTTGGTAACTCAATATGTTGATAAGTGTGCTTTGAAGCACAATTTGGAAATAGCAATTAAAGTTGAAGATGCAGATCCCAAATGCTGTAGAAAATTCACTTCTAAGCATTTGTCATCAGAAAATTTTATTACATCTGTAGATGTATGTGGATGTTAACTGGAGCACTTTTTATTACAAAAAACTAGAAACGATCTCAAAACTTATCACTAGCGGAACAGATGAACATTTATGTATAAAAGGCAATTATTTACAATAGTTAAGCATGAAATAATTAGATCTGCATGTTTAAATGTGAATGGATATTTAAAAAAAAAAACAATGTGGAGGAGAAATTTGCAACTTAGTATCATTTATAGGATTTTCAACCAGTGGACATATACACTTTCTGGATGCAGAAACCATGCATGACAACTGAATTAGGTAAATGAATGCTCGCTGATGTAACAAACACAGAAGTTCATTTATTGCTCTCATAAAGCCCCAAACTGGCACACTTACTTGGTGACCAGACCCCCCAGGGTGATGACTCAGGAGAGAAGCCTGAAATTGCTTTCAGTTGGTAATTGATAATTACAATACAAGATACTTAATATTTCATTTACTGTATGTCAGACACTCTTCTAAGTATAGTACATGTTTTAACTTATTTATTCCTCCCAACACCTCCAAGAGGCAGGTACTATCATTATCAAGCCCATTTTCTGCATTAAAAAATGGAACCACAGAGAGATTAAAGGATTTGCTCAAGTTCACGCAACTATGTTTTAGGCCTGGATTTAACCTATGCCGTCCACCTACAATGTGCTCAACCATTAGGGTATCTTGCTAACTGCTGACATATTTATTATTCACTATGATTCCTATTCTATCACAACAAATATAAACATGGTATGTATAAGAAATTTTCAAATAAAAGCCACAATCACCCTAGGCTTTTTTTCCATAGATTTATTGAAATTCTCTCTTCCCAACAGCAATGAAGATATGAAAAGCATAGAGATAAACTTGGCGAATGGCCAAAGACAAAGAGAAGAGACACAGAATAAAAAGAGGTATACCAAACAATCACACACTGCTCAATTTTACTTTGTATTCAGTTTAATTTAAAGGAAGGATAGACTTGTTGATGTCTTGGTTGTGCATCAAACGTTCCATATTATTAGACACTAATGGTTAAAGAAAACGTAAGATAAAAAGTTTTATTCATTATTCTGCCTTGGTTAGCCCCTTTTTCTCTTAAGAGGGACATTTTAATGGTTTGGGATTCGCTGAGAAGTAACTGAAACTTTGAATAAAATGCAATCACAGAGAAGAAAAACGTCTGCCACATAATTAGAGCTAGTGAAACTTAAATTCCTTAGGATTTTGCCTCAGCAATTCTTTACCTTCTTTTTCTTCTTTTCCTTTGGCTGATTAGTTTTGCAGTCTGTGGCTTGTTTTCACTCATTAAATACTCTCCATATATTTCTGAGAGTCGGTTAAGTTTTTCACCAGTCTATAAAGTAACTTGTTATTTCTCACACTTCACTCCCTCCCTTTTCGCAAAGACCTGGGTACAGATTTTGCAACTGTTTTGCATGGTCTTTGTATGTGTAAACCAAATCTGGCTTCTTACTGAAGATAACTATCAGGACTCTCAATTAAAGGAACATTCGCCTAGAATCTTCCTCTGACTCTGGCCTCAATAGAGAGCCATTGATTTGGGGATTACAGTATTTTGATTTGCCTTTTAACGAGACAGAAGAACATTTCCTGGAATTACACTTACCCATAATCGACAGGTGACTTTTTAAAAGCTGTTCCAAGAATGAATGAATGAATGAACCCCTATATTTACTTACCTTGATTGGATTATTTCCAGGTGAAGTATCTATGTGTAAGACCTTCAGATGTTTCCCCACAATGATCTGTTGAGTCTTTCTCTCGCATCTGCACAAAGAATATCATGACTTTATTTTTAGCCACTACTTTTGCAGAAGATAAATATTTTACTCAATAAATCATTTCTCTAGGGAATTAACCAACATATATAAACATTCTTCAGGCAGGATTGAAAAGTCCTCTTCTTGCACCTTTGATTCAAGCTTTATTGCTTATTTACTTAGTCTGATGGGAATAAGCCTTTTCTTTTATGCTTCAAAGAGAGAAAGAGATTTTTTAGCTTCCTTGGGAAGAAAGGAGTTTTCTTCACATTTGTGCAGAGAGGAGTTTGTGAGGGACAGGACATTCTCTGAAGGCTGTCAGAGAGATCATGGAGATGTCAGAGCCTGGGAAGGGGTAGCTGAGTGTTTGCCAGGAAAGCTGTCTATTTGGGCACAAGTTTGAGAAGCAAAGTTATGAATTGGTTGCAGATAGAAGCTGGCAAGCAGGAGAAGCAAAATTAATTTATATTGACATTTTAGGTTATCCAAATACCACAACAAGACCATTAGTATTCTTTTGTGGCCATCGGGGTGGCGATGTCAGGGTGAAATTTTACTTAGGCTAATAACGTTGATTTTTTTTTTTTTTTTGGTGTTCTTTAAGTATGAGAGAAAGGAAAGATTACTTCTGTCATGGTTATATTCACAGACCACAGGAATTTGGGTATGAAGTTGATTTTTATTCCCTTTGATTTTTACATTATCGCCATTCAAACATGCCGTTCAATTTCACCTGGTTTCAGTAACTTTACCTCATTTTCATATTTCCCATCAGCGCTCTTTTCTAATTTATGATTAAATATACGCAGATTAATTTTACAGCAAATATTCACTGAGTACTCATTATATATGTCTGCATTATGTTAGGCACTGAGGATACAAAAATAAAATCTGAATCAACCTTGAAGGAATTTATAATCTTCTCAGGGAGAAAAGGTAACAAGTGCTCAAAGAGAAGAGAGGTAAAATGTGGTGAATATTTCAAAGAGCAACAGTCTATTTGCCGCCTGATGGATTGGCACCCTCACTTCCAAAGGGAGGCGCTGAGCTGCACCCGGAGGAGGGGAAGACAAGAGGTGAGCTGCAGAGAAAGAAGCTAGTCACTACTGTGTCCTCTGGGTCCACATGCCAGAACTTTGTGGAGACCCACAGCTCCTGGTGCCACATCTATGCCAGTGTGGTGAAGCCAAAATAGTGTCCTTCTCTCCTGCGGCCGGGGAGACCATCTCAAGTTATTGCTTACACATCCACTCAACCATTTTTTCTTTNGTCCTCTGGGTCCACATGCCAGAACTTTGTGGAGACCCACAGCTCCTGGTGCCACATCTATGCCACTGTGTGATGAAGCCAAAATAGTGTCCTTCTCTCCTGGGGCCAGGGAGACCATCTCAAGTTATTGCTTACACATCCACTCAACCATTTTTTCTGCTCTCATGAAAGTTCCTACCACTTTCCCAGACCTTCCTGGGGAGAGCGGATGCACAGGTTAGCCCTGCCCTCAGATACGCCCTAGAGAAGACCAACCAGTGTCTAATTCATAGTTGTTGNTGTGGGGCTCGATCCCAGGACCCTGGGATCACGCCCTGAGCCGAAGGCAGACGCTTAACGACTGCGCCACCCAGGCGCCCCTCAACCGTTTTTTCTGCTCTCATGAAAGTTCCTACCACTTTCCCAGACCTTACTGGGGAGAGCGGATGCACAGTTCAGCCCTGCCCTCAGATACGCCCTAGAGAAGACCAACCAGTGTCTAATTCATAGTTGTTGTTTTTTTTTTTCTTCCCTTCCCCTTCCCACTCTCAGGACAGAAGACATTAATTTATGATAGCAATACCTTCCATTTATATCCTGATACCTCCTGGCCCTAAATTTAGAAAAATCTAAATACCTAAGTTTTTAAAACTGAAATCCATTTCTTGAGTTTCCTGCAGCAATAAATGCACTTGATTAAATAGTAGGAGGATGGAGAAAACATGAAACTATGAGAATAATAATGGTTAATAATTCAGAAAATCATCTCCCTAGACATGTTTTTGTGGGATGAAGGGGATTGAGGAAGGAGGCTGAGAATTGCCCTGGGTTGCTGATATAAATTTATCCGTTGTTACACTGGGTTGAACAAAGGAAAGACAAGTATAAACAAAGTACTCTGAAAGCATCAAAATGTGGAATATATGAGCAGGGAAAAGAGAAGGGGTGTCTCAGGAATGACTTCCCTCCTGGGAGAGGCTGCTTTTAACCTTATTATCCCATTGTACATATGAGAGAAACTGAGGATAAAAAACTGCCTTCCTGAAAGATGCCAGTTTGTGTTTTCCCATCTAAAGATTATATAAAGTAATATAAAAATTACTTTGCATTGTTGAGATGATGGTGGAACCTGATCTTTTCTAGCCAAAGACAAATATATTCCAAGTTTTCATTATATGCTGTCCTAGAAAGAGATTTAGGAGGCTGGCTGTGATAAAATATAAGCAGACTAACATTAGTCAGTCTGCGCCAGCCTAATTGTTTCCCCCCCACCCCAAATCCCCATTGGCTGTTCTGGAAAGAGGATCTTATTTAAATGCCACACAATATTTATCCAAACAAAGATCATAACTCTGCCAGGCAGAAATGAAAACTCTATTGTTTCCAGAGGCCCCAAATGAAAGCTTTCCATGAGAAATTTCACTCTCTAATTACAGGTAATTTTATTATAATTTTGTTTAGATCATTGTGGTGTCAGATAAAGTTTCAATATTTGCTAAAATCACTCTAAATGCACTGGCATAGCCCATGTCCCTGTGATGCATTTCCTTTTTAAAATCAGTGTTTGCTTTTCAGGGCTTATCTACAATAGTCACAGTCTTTATTTCACAAAGCCATTAAAGTAAAGGCATTTCAAAGGGAAGGCAGGGACCTGGATTTCATTATTAGCATAATTCACAATTATTTTCCAGGTCCAAACAAGCAAAAAAAAAAAAAAAGACATTTTACAGTTACTCCAGCATTTCTGCCTCCATAATAGAATGTATTTAGCTCTATTATAACACTTGCCAGCTTGTGCTGTGATGTTTATTTACATCTTTGTTTCCCTCAGGAGGCTGAGAGCTTCAAAGGCAAGAATTGAATTGTGTTCTCTTTTTCAGTCCCCCTAAGTGCCTCATACAGTGCTGACAACATTGTCGGGGCTTAAGAAAGATGTTTTAGATAAAATGGTGATACAGACATACATTAAAGGAAATCGTGCATCTGTTTACTTAAAATAAAACTCTGATTTCTTTTTTTATCAAAGATTTTATTTATTTATTTATTTGAGAAAGAGACACAGAGAAAGAGCGTGCTGGGGGGGGGCGGGAAGGGGGAAGAGGAGGGGCAGAAGGAGAGGGAGAAGCAGTCTCCCCACTGAGCAGAGAGGACATGAGGGCTAGATAAGGGGCTCAATCCCAGGACTCCGGGATCATGACCTGAGCCAAAGGCAGAAACTTAACCAAGTCACCCTGGTGCCCCTAAAACTGATTTCTTAAAGGATGTAGAAACAACTAAAATTTTAAATTCTGCTAAATAGAAATTAGTACATCTGTGCTGATAAACTTTGAGTTGTTTCAGCAAGAAATAATCTTGTTTCTTACAACAAAGTTATTTACATTTATATTTTCTGTGAATTGAATGTTCATAGGAAATGAAAGATACCGAGATCCTTTATGTAGGTGAATTTCCTAGTGTTTATTTGATAATTTTGAAAATCACTGCTTTTTTTTTTTTTAAGACAAGGCAGCCTGCTGGAAAAATTTATTATAATAGTGATTTAAAAACAATGCTCTGCTCCAATTTTCCTTGACTCAATGAACCCTTGTGAATTTTTACTCTACTGTACATCTGCAACTATGCTAAGTACTTATGATAAAAAGATAAATGCTCCCTGCCCTCAAAGATCTCCTAGTCTAGCTTATGAAACTTGGCATACAACAAATACAAAAGATGAGAGGGTGAATATTAAAATATTTCACAGGAGCACAGCAGTCTGGTGAAGATGGCAGTAGAGAAGGACATGGGATCAGAAAAGACTTCACAAAAAGCTCAAGTTTAACATTATCATCAGCTCCCCAGAGAGTTTAATACTCCAACTGGCTTTAGGTTAGTAAATGGTAGCGTCAATGTTTGACTCTAGGCAAGTTTGGCTCTGAAGTCCATTCTCTTTATACTCCGCTTGTCCCATTGTTCTCCAACCCCACGGTAGAATGACCCTTTCAAAGCTAATCCCATTTCATGTATAGTTTGTACAGTGTAGGATGGTTTCTTTATGTGATATATTTTCTGCATCATTTCCTATATTTTCCATGTTTTGGAACTGAGTTAGCAACTCCATGAGCATGGAGCGCTGTAGACCTGATGAAATGATGGAAATATGATGATGAATAATAAGCACATAGTATTTCCTAATAAAAGGAAAAGGTTTTAACCACATATATACGTATATATACATATATGTATGTATATATGATATATATGGATATATAGATATATCTATGTGTGTATNTGATGAATAATAAGCACATAGTATTTCCTAATAAAAGGAAAAGGTTTTAACCACATATATACGTATATATACGTATATATACATATATGTATGTATATATGATATATATAGATATATAGATATATCTATGTGTGTATATATATATACATATACATATAAAGATATGTATATATACATAGATATACATATACATATAAAGATATGTATATATACATAGATATGTATATATACATCTAAAGACATATACATATATACATATAAAGAAAAAGATTTTAACCACATATATACATATATAACCACATGTATACATATATGTAACATATATGTTACAAAATTCAGATGAATGGGTGCTATTTATACCATATAACTTTATTGTACTCTGAAACAAGCCATGTGCTATTAAAGGGGAATGTGTTAAATGAACCATTATGCAGCTTACAAGATGAAATTATTGTGGTAGGTGAAAACTTTCTTCTCAAGTTCAGTGAAAAATGTTACGAAGTTAGAATTCTCAAGCATATGCATGGTAGCAAGTTATTATTTAGAGAGCTAGACCAACGGCAAGGGGAAGAAGTACTGATTTTCACCTCTGTAAGCATTGATTGACAAATTTAAAAATCCTATGAAATTTTGTAAACACTAAGACTACTTGTATTGCAAATCACAATTGCCAACCCACTCCATTCTCTCCTCCATCTTGTATAAGGAAAAGCCCTGTTTTTTTCAGGCAAAGTTTTATTTTGTGATTTCAAAAGTGCTGCACAGAAAGCCTTGGATATTTTTAATTTTATGTAATGGAAAATTGATCAAAATTAGATTCTTACTAACTTCTAATTTCAATGACCTGCTTTTTGTCATACTCTATGTTGCTCTCCAATTGTATGTTATTACTGAGTTGGTAAGAATCCTGAGATTAGAGATGTCATGGTACCTAAAATGATCTTCCAGCTGGTTCTAATTATAATAAGGAAGTATTTTGAAACGACAAACCCTTATACAGATGCAAGATTCCATTAAACTGTCATGATTTGAACAAGGTTATGTATTTATTAAATGATTAGGTATATTTTGTAAAGGAGGTCTTATGGTCTATCTTTCAAAATGATGTTGTCTTCTAAGTCTGTATTTTGTTAAACGTAAACACCATTACTCTTTAAATGGACTGAATATTTATGCCCCCTCCCTTAAAATCCTGTGATGATACTCTATCCCTCAGTGTGATGGTATTTTT